>NW_007235381.1:0-1486 GCF_000164805.1 Carlito syrichta | reverse complement strand
TTTTATAGAAATCTAACCAAACAACTATAGTACTTGTTCAAGATCAGTTAGCTAAAACGTGAAAGAACAAGATTTCACAAGGGAATTTGCCAAGCTCCTAAACCACTGTTCTGGCACCATAAGTTTCTATGTTTCCATGAATCTACAAAGTGCATAAGTAGGGGATAAGTTGGAAAGAGAAGAATAGAAGGGTGGAGGTAAGATTACATTGCAGGCTATGGAAATGAGTTCTGGAAAATTGATGCTTTCTTTTTTTTTTTTTTTTTTTTTTTTTTTTTTTAGATGGAGTCTCACTCTGTCACCCAGACTGGATGCAGTGGCATGCTCCCAGCCACTGCAGCCTCGACCTGCTGGGTTCCGGCGATCCTTCCACCTCAGCCTTCCAGGCAGCTGGAACTACAGGCATGTACTATCACGCCCGGCTAATTTTTGATTTCCTGTAGCGATGAGGTCTCGCCAAGTTGCCCAGGCAGGTCTCGAACCTGCAGGCTCAGGCAATCCACTCACCTCAGCCTCCCAAAGTGCTGGGATTACAGGATGAGCCACCGAGCCCGGCAATTCATGCTTTTAATTATTTAAAGTAGAGACAATTGTAGAAAATTCTATGGTACTCAACTAAGAAATGGATAAAAACTTAGGCATTAAAGAGTAATTCTTATTATAAGTGTATGATGATATCTCAAGAATGCCTGGAGTGATTTTTCCAGTATATGTGATAAGAATTTTAAATTTTTTCTTATTTTTGAAGAGAATCTTGAGGAAAACTTAATTCCCTAGACTTAAAATACTTTGAAATAATAAAAATGTAGTGAAAAAATATGGTTTTCTGTCGGTGACCTGCACTGACCAGAGGGAGGGTTAGGACCGCACCAGTGAATCAGAACGGAGAGAAGAAAACTACTCGGAGGCAGCTCTTCTGGGTTCAGTCTGGCCAAGACCGAAGCCGATTTTATTGAAACCTTTTCCAACTTATATACCATTTTTTAGACCCTCCAGCAGTGTGACAATCATTTGCTGGGGGCGTACAAATTCCATGCTTTACGAATCATGCATCACGAGACCATCACAAGACCAACAAGTTCCAAGCAAACTATTACAATTCCATGATGCAAAACTTCCATTAAGATCACAAGTGTACAGTTTTAATACAAAATGTTCAAAACAGTTTAATAAATCATCCACGTCATTTTCTCTGATCAAAACTTCTTAAACTAAGCTTTAAATCTAAACCAATTTAACTAACCTTTACTATTATAAATCATTAATATTAATACTTAACGCTATACTATACTTTATAAATTTATTTAAATGGTTAATTCTATTATCTTACTTTTATATTATATATTCGTATAACTAATTACATATCAATAACTGACCTATAATCATATATATATTGATTTACCTATGAAATTATCTAAAACTTAAAACTCTAGCACTACTTATATAAATCTCAGATCTCTAAACTATTGTCTTTATACTTATTAAT
>NW_007235380.1:0-6799 GCF_000164805.1 Carlito syrichta | reverse complement strand
CAATCCACTCACCTCAGCCTCCCAAAGGCGCAGGATTACAGGCTGAGCCACCGAGCCCGGCAAAAAAACCAAACATTTTTTCTCATGGATCCAGCGACTGGGAAGTACTATTCCCAGATGACGCAGATTTTGTGTGTGGTGAGAGATTGTTCCTCATATACGGCAGCTTCTCCCTGAAACTTCATATGTCGCTTCACATACAGTTGTTCCCCTTACCCATGGTTTCAGTTTTATGTTGCTTTCCATTTTGAGTAAGGTGTTGAACTCTTCATCTGGGGATTTGATTCATCCCTGTGTCCAGAATCCCCACATTGTCCATGCTGGGCACCCATTAGTGGCCTAGTAGGCATTTATTTTATCATTTAAACTGTCATGGTATTGCAAAGCTTGTGTTCCCATAACACTTTTTAATTTTGTCCAGATCCCAAAGTGCAAGAAGAGTGAAGCTAGCAATTTGGATATACCAAAGAAGAGCTGTGAAGTGCTTCCTTTAAGTGGAAAAATGAAAGTTTTGGACTTAAAAAGTGAAAAAAAATTACATACGCAGGTTGCTGAAACCTAGGTAAGAACCAACCTTGTATCTGTGAAACTGTAGCGATGTCTAAACAATTTTGGCTAGCTTTGTTGTTGCCACTTGGGCTGTGAAAGGCAATATAGGGTTTAGCACTATCTATGGTTCCAAACAATTGCTGAGGGTCTTGGAACATATTCTCTGTAGACAAGTGGAGAAACCTGGTGGAAGGGTGAACAAGGAAGTTCTTCTGGCTGTGTAACAAATTATACCAGAGGAGAATATAGAATGTCAGCAATGATGGAAGAGCAATAGAAATGGGCAGTATTTGGGCAGATATATACTGGATAATATTTTTTCCACTTAAAACTTTAAAAAACACATAAATGTAAACAGCAAAAATGGTAACATTGTCTGTCTGTGAAGGAAGAGTTCCTCCCTTGGGCCTCTTTTTTAAAGATACTGATGCCATTTCGGAAGGCGCTAAAAGGCCCAACCTCTTAATACTATCATGTTGAGGATTAATTGTAAAATAAAGAATTATAGGGGAAACACAAACATTCACACCAGAGAATTTTGCTCCTAATTCCACCAAATTGTTGCCCTTCTCCCATGTAAAATACATACACTTTATCCCAATAGTCCCAAATGTCTTCACTTGTTACTGCACTAACTTTACATTGAAGCCAAAGGTCTCATCTAAATCAGATGAGACAAACTCATAGTAGGATTCCCCCTGAGACAAATGTCTCTCCAGCTGTGAACTTGTAAAATCAAACATGTTATGTGCTTCCAAAATTCAATAGTGGGACGGGAATAGAAGACACATTCCTATTCCAAAAATTGGGAAAATGAAAAGAAGGAAGGAGTGGCAGATCCTGAGCAAATTTAAAATGCAACTGGGAAAACAGCATGAAATCTTAAGAATTTAGAATAACATTCCCTGACTCAATGGTTTGCATTCTAGACACACTGGGTGGTGGTTAATCCCCTGAGTTCTGGGAAGCCATGCCTTCATGGCTTTGGACAGGTTTCCTGTGGAGGCTCTGAGAGAGAATCTGTTCCTTGCATCTCTCCCAGCTTCCAGTGTTTGCCCACAATCATTGATGCTTCTTGACTGGTAGACATACCTCTCTAGTCTCTGCCATTGTCTTCACATGCCCATCTCTCTATATGTCTGCCTGTGCCTTCACATTTCTCTCCTCTGTGACCATCTCTATACCCAGATCTTCCTCTTTTGTTAAGGACACCAGCCATTGGTTAGGGTCCGTTGCAATAACCCAGTATGACTCATCTTAATTTCATTACATCTACCATGACTGGATTTCAAAGAAAAAAAAAAACCTTACATTTATAGGGCCTGGGGCTTAGAATTTGAACATTTCTTTTGAGATGAGACAGTTCTAATCATCATAGAGAGAAACTGAATGAAGCAAAAACTATGTTCACTGTAGCCTAGGAAACAATACCCCCAACTTTTGTTTTCAAATTTTCTACTAATTCTTTGTAAACAACAGGATTGAAGTCCAAGGTCTCAGACTTGAAGCCCAAGGTCTGTACACTTTTTCAGGCTTCAGTGCCATTGTCTGTAAAAAGTAAGAATGTGGACCACATAATTTTGAGGGTTATTTTAATAAACTTCTGAGATTCTTTAAAAGAATCTTATTGTCAATTATCTATCAGACTGTTAGAAATTTTAAAAATATAAATACATTTAAATAATTGTTTCAACTTTAGTTATACTTACAAACTTTAGAACAATTTTCAAGTTAATTATGTTTGAATAGAATTTCAAAACCACTAGCCGTTATAGAGTTTCATCACATTGTAGTCATCTATTCAATTATACCAGCTACTCAGGCAAATATATAGCCATTATAGAATACAAGTTATTTTTTCTTTAAATATTTCACATAAAATAGTCACAGATATATTACTTCTTTAGAGTTGCTTTCAAGCAAATTCTTATTTTAATCAACTATCTCAGATGATCTGATGAATCTTATAAAGGACAAAAATTTTTATCTATTTTGTAAAGAACCTAAATCCACTTATATATTATTGATGCCTGTAGAGTACAGTCAACATTTTTAATTGTTGTTGATCCTATTCTTATTGTTGTCAGAGAATTGATAAAGGCATTTAAGAATTTTGTGTTGACCCCATTATAAAATGGGCAAAAGGTATGAACAGACACTTCTCAAAGGAATACATCCGCGCAGCCAACAGACACATGAAAAAATGTTCAACCTCATTAATCATCAGGGAGCTGCAAATCAAAACTGAGATGCCACCTAACTCCAGTCAGAATGGCAATTATCAATAACTCAAACAATAACAGTTGCTGGAGAGGGTGTGGCAAAAAGGGAACACTTCTACACTGTTGATGGGAGTGCAAACTAGTACAACCTCTATGTAAAACAGTATGGCGATTCCTAAAAGCTCTAAATATTGACCCTCCATATGACCCCACAATCCCTCTACTGGGAATATACCCTGAAGAACTCAAATCACTCTATAAAAAAGATACCTGCACACATATGTTTATCGCAGCATTGTTCACAATAGCAAGAACCTGGAAGCAACCATGGTGTCCATCAAAAGAGGAGTGGATTACAAAAAATGTGGTACATATACATGATGGAATACTACACAGCCATAAAAAATAACAAAATCATGAATTTCGCAGCAACCTGGATGGAACTAGAGTCTATAATACTGAGTGATCTCTCACAGAAACAAAGATCTGAGTATCACACGTTCTCACTCATACAGTGGACCTTAAACATCCAATGTAATACTATAAGAAAATGACTGACAGTGGTGGGAAACTATGGGGGGGGAGGGGAAAGGAGATGGGATTAATGGTAGCAAATATCTGTCTGGGGATGGGGAGACACCTCTTATCAACAAGGGTGCCTGAACGAAGCATATTTGTATACCTAACCCTTAACTGTACCCCACAATATCATAATAAAAAATATTGATAAAAAAAGGATTTTGTGTTGTATTTCTCCCCTACTCATTATATGTCCTTTGGCTCTACTGTCTCACTCATGTAACTTTTGAAAGCCAATTGAATTGCTTTTATAATAGGTATAATTTTAACAGTGCCTCAGTTATAATACTTTTCAAGCACTATTGCTAGCTTTTCTATGTTAAATAAAAAATAGGCATGTAATATATATATAGCCTGTAAATTCTGTTCATATGCTGTCTTAAATTTGTAAGAATATTTTTTTCCCTTTTCTTGTGGGAAGAAATATTACTTTGACAAAGAACCAATCATTTTGGTCAGGGTTATGTTGTCTTATGTGCAACAGAAAATGGACTTAGTTTATATATAATATAGTGTCTTAGCCTTTACAGTATTTGCATAATTTCTGTTTCTATTTTTTGAGGATACTTAAATTTGAACATGAAAACAGATTATAAAACAACAAAATACAGAAAAAAAATTTAAAAACTAAAAATAATGAGTGGTAGTTGCTGACAGAACGTTTTAATGCATAATAATTACATTGAATTCACAAAAACATGCAGAGAAAGGTTTTACTGGTTAGGTCTTTCTGTGTTGCAAATAACAAATACCCAATTCAAACATCTAAGGCAAGCAAACAAAACCCTTCGCTGATTATGCGACTCAGCTACAATAGCTTCCATGCAAAGTTAGACCTAGGGTTCCAGATGAGTGAGAGTTTGTTTTCTCTCTCTCTCTGCTTTTCTCACTCTCTCTCCTTCTTTTTTTCCTCTCTCTCTCTCTCTCTCTGCATTCTTTCTTCCACCAGTGTTCGTCTCAATACTTTAAAAATTTTGTTTACCGACAGTGATCAACAGAGTACAATTCATTGTTTCACTATTTGTGGTGGAAATAGCATATTTTTTTTCTGATAACTCTGAAAATATCCAAAATTGATTCTGATTTACCAGACATTGAATTGTGTGGCCTCTTCTTGAAACTGAGAGATAGCTCATATACCTTGAATCATAAGAGATAAGCTGGCATATTTAACATCTTCATTTAATACATAAGAATATTAAGAAAATTAAAGCAACACATGATGCACCTGTGGAGTCAGACTCAAGTTTTCTGATTCTAAAATCCTTCCTTTTTTTTGGACACCTGTGAAGGAAATCAAGAACACCATATTAGTTACAGTTAAAAGGAACCATGGATGTTTATCTTTTCCTGGACAATTTTCCTAGCTACCACTATGGAGTAGTTGACATTCAGAGTATGAGTAACCTTTTGGTCAATCAATCATCTTTTATGGTTGACAGTATTATGGAGACAGTATTAAAGGTACACAAAAGAAAAAATATCAGTCCATGCATTCAATTCCCTTAGTTGGGATTTTAAACATTTTCAACAAATGTATAAACTAGAAATACCAAAAGAATTGGTGGAGAAGAGAAAGAATGTAACACTTCAGAGGACAAGGGAGACATAATTGTTTGGGGCAATTGTGAAAACTATTCCATTGGTGGTAGCAATGTATAAATTTGAAGAATGTTTAAATGAGGCCCAGCATACCTAGCATTAGAATATAATCCAGGTGACAGAAAAGGAATAGTGTGATCAACATTGGTAGAAAGTAATGGCCAAAAAGAAAAGAAGAGAAATTGGGCAGCCAGACTTTTCTAGGGTCACTTTATGGGACATTGTATAAGTGATTTCAGTCACCTCGTTAACATATATTATCTGGAAAATATATATACATATTTTTAATTTCCCTCATAATGCTAATGATAATTTATGTCTTGTTACGATAATTTCACTGAACTAATCATTTTATGTCAATAGATTTATTTAGTCTTCACAATAACCCCTATTGTGGACACCATGATATAGACCTTTGTAACTAAAAGGGTGACACCTAGCAGTGACTTTTAACAAGTATCATCTGGATATTGGTTTAAAATGCAGAAGATTGAGTTCCATACTTCACAGAGTTAAAGAGCTTAGCATGTGAACAAGAAGATTAGGTGATAATTTTTTGAATTAATTTTTGAAGGAACCCTGATTATAAACACTATTCATTTTGTCATTTTATAGAAATCTAACCAAACAACTATAGTACTTTGTTCAAGATCAGTTAGCTAAAACGTGAAAGAACAAGATTTCACCAAAGGAATTTTGCCAAGCTCCTAACCACTGTTCGGGCACCCTAAGTTTCTATGTTTCCATGAATCTACAAAGTGCATAAGTAGGGGATAAGTTGGAAAGAGAAGAATAGAAGGGTGGAGGTAAGATTACATTACAGGCTATGGAAATGAGTTCTGGAAAATTGATGCTTTCTTTTTTTTTTTTTTTTTTTGAGTTGGAGTCTCACTCTGTCACCCAGACTGGATGCAGTGGCATGCTTCCAGCCACTGCAGCCTCGACCTGCTGGGTTCCGGCGATCTTTCCTCCTCAGCCTTCCAGGTAGCTGGAACTACAGGCATGTACTATCACACCCGGCTAATTTTTGATTTCCTGTAGAGATGAGGTCTCGCCAAGTTGCCCAGGCAGGTCTCGAACCTGCAGGCTCAGGCAATCTACTCACCGCAGCCTCCCAAAGTGCTGGGATTACAGGATGATTCACTGAGCCCGGCAATTCATGCTTTTAATTATTTAAAGTAGAGACAATTGCAGAAAATTCTATGGTACTCAACTAAGAAATGGATAAAAACTTAGGCATTAAAAGAGAAATTTTTATTATAAGTGTATGATGATATCTCAAGAATGCCTGGAGTGATTTTTCCAGTATATGTGATAAGAATTTTAAATTTTTTCTTATTTTTGAAGAGAATCTTGAGGAAAACTTAATTCCCTAGACTTAAAATACTTTGAAATAATAAAAATGTAGTGAAAAAAATGGTTTTCCATATGTCAACATCACATTGTTTCATTTCAACCCTTTCTTTCTTTTTTCTTTCTTCCTTTTATTTATTTATTTATTTATTTATTTACTTGGAGTCTCAATCTATTGCCCAGGCTGGAGTGCAGTGGCATGTTCACAGCCACTGGAGCCTCAACTTCCTAGGCTCAGGTGATTCTTCTGTGTAGCTGGAACTACAGGCGCACACTATCATGCCCGCCCAATTTTTAAAAAAGATTTACTGTAGAGATGAGGTCTTGTCATGATGCCCAGGCTGGTCTCAAACTCCTGAACTTAAGCAATCCTCTTGCCTTGACAATCCAAAAAGCTGGAATTACAGGCTTGAGCCACTGTGCCTGGCCTCAACTTTTTCTTAATACCATAGATTCATTTTTATTGTGTAAATTATTTCCAGATAATATCCAAA
>NW_007235379.1:0-772 GCF_000164805.1 Carlito syrichta | reverse complement strand
CAAGCATTCAAACTAAATCATTGGCGAAGGGTTTAAGTATGCTAGTTTGGGTCTATCTTCCTTTTCTTATAAAGCCGCTAGTCCCACTCCCTTGATCATGAATCCATCAATCTATGAATGAATTCATCCATCAAAACGAAAGAGCCCTCATTACCCAATCATCTCTTAAAGACCCCCCCTTCTGAATACTGCCAGATTTAGGATTTTGTTTCTTTTTTGTTTTGGTTTTGGTGGTCTTTAAGGTGGAGTTGCACTCTGTCACACCGGATGGAGGTCAGTGGCATGCTCTCTGCCACCACAGCCTCGACCTGCCAGGGCTTAGGTGGTCCTCCCACCTCATTCTTCCAAGCAGCTGGAATTAGATCCACACGCCACTCCCAGCTATTTTTTTAAAAACATTTTTTGTATAGATGTGGTTTCGTCAAGTTGCCCTGACTGGTCTTGTATCCATATACTCAAGTAATCCTGTCACATCAGTCTTTCAAAGTGCTGGAATTGTAGGCATGAGCCACCGTGGCAGGCGGGATTATGTTTCAATATGAGTTTTGCAAGGAACAAACATTCACAAAACAGTATCCCATTGTATAGGTAAATCTTACTCTTTTAGTTCAATTAATGGTTATTTCAAATTGAAACCTATATACATCTCTAGGGAAAAGGGGTCTGTGAATGCATTCCTGGCTTGGCGTAACAGCCAGAGTAGTCTCTCCAAGTGTCGCTTCATGACAATATGGAATCAATATGGAAGCAATATGAAAGTGTGGAAGCCCAG
>NW_007235378.1:0-944 GCF_000164805.1 Carlito syrichta | reverse complement strand
TGAACAAAGAAGAAAAATCATATGATAATCTCAACAGATGCAGGAAAACTTTAAAAAATACACCATCTCTTCATTATTAATATAAACCACTTAGTTAATTGGAACATATAAACTCTTTTAATTTGATAAAATATATCTGTAAGAGATCCACAACTAACATTTCTTCTAATGGTGAAATATTGAAAACCTTCTCGACCCATGTATTGGAACAGGAAAACAATGTTAACTAGTATAACTGCTTTTCAAATTTTAATGATGGTCATATCCAGTAGATTAAGGGGGGAAAGATGTAAAGGAGAAGCCGGGCTCGGTGGTTCAGCCTGTAATCCCCCGCCTTTGGGAGGCTGAGGTGAGTGGATTGCCGCGGGTTCGAGACCCGCCTGGGCAGCGAGACCTCATCTTTACTATAAATCAAAAAATCAGCTGGGCGTGGTAGCACATGCCTGTAATTCTGGCTACTCGGAAGGCTGAGGCGGAAGGATCGCCGGAGCCCAGCAGGCGAGGCTACGGTGGCCGGAAGCGGCCACTGCACTCCAGTCCGGGCGACCGAGCGAGACTCCAACTCAAAAAAAAAAAAAAAAAAAAAGATGTAAAGGAGATAAAGATTATTAAGAAATAAAAAGCTTTTTTTGATTTGTTTTTTGCCAAGTAGTTAATTGTGTGTACTTGAAATATCCACAAGGATTTTCCATCGAATTAAAAAAGTATTTGGGAAGTCATCAGATAAATAGCCAATGTGTAATTTGGGTTTTCCCAGATACAAACCTGGAGATAATAATTGAATAACATTCCTTTGGTGGTACACATAACACCAGAAGAGTAGTAGGGCAATGATACAGGAAACAGAAACCACCTGTAAAGTGTGCTTATGAAGTCACTTTCTTTCTGGTTGACTGTGTTCAACTCTAAAACAATTCTCAATCAATTTAAAAGGATTAAAATCG
>NW_007235377.1:0-1164 GCF_000164805.1 Carlito syrichta | reverse complement strand
CCACGCCCGGCTGATTTTTTTATTTACTGTAGAGATGAGGTCTCGCTGCCAGGCAGGTCCTCGAACCCTTGGGCTCAGGCAATCCACTCACCTCAGCCTCCCAAAGGTGTGGGATTACAGGCTGAGCCACCAAGCCCAGCTCAAAGCTTAATCTTGTTGGGAAGCTTTGGAAAGTGATGTAAAGACAAAAAGCTCTATGACATGTTAGCCTAATAACAAGAGGGACTCTTTAAAAGAAAATGATATTTATTCATGAATAAGGCAGTGTAATAGAAATATGTGTGGTATAATAAACTATGTGTGTGTTCAGGAATGTAAAGAAAGACAATAGTTTTTCTTTTTTCTTTTTATTTTTTTAATTGGAGTCTCATTCTGTCAACCAAGCTGGAGTGCATGCTGACAGTCACAGCAGCCTCGACCTGCAGGGCTCAGGTGGTCCTTCCATCTCAGCCTTCCAAGGACCCCTTCCAAGTAACTGGAACCACAGGCATGTGCCACCACACCAAGCTAATTTTTTTTTTAAAAAAAACCTATTTATGGTAGAGATGAGGTCTCACTAAATTGCTCAGACTGGTCTCCAACGCATGGGTTCAGACAATTCTCTCACCTTGGCCTCCCAAAGTTCTGAGATTGTAAGAATGATCCACTGCACCTGGAAAGACAAATAAGAAAAATAAATAAAATCATATAACTGTTTTGAAATGATTATCCTTGACTACAAAGATCAACAAAAAGGATAACATGAATCTGATGTTGGAAGGCAGTTGCTGCGAAGTGGCCTTTGAAGATCCTAGTCTTATAGACACACCCAGAGCTGGGGCTGCAGACATGCCCTGGCACCTGTCGGGGTCCCTGGACTGCCCCACCCAGTCACTGATTGAGTTACCAAGACACAGTCAATCAGTAGGGCCCAGCTCGGTTTGAGCACTAGCCACCGGGGTGGACTGTCTTCATTTTAGTGTCACCATGATGCAAACCAAGAAGTCTTGCTGTGGTCTTTGCTTTTTCTCTTTTTTTTGAGTTGGAGTCTCACTCTGTCACCCAGACTGGAGTGCAGTGGCGGCTCCCGGCCACCCCAGCCTCAAACTGCTGGGCTCCGGCAATCCTTCTGCCTCAGCCTCCAAGTAGCCGGAATTACAGGCATGTGCTACCACGCCTGGCTGA
>NW_007235376.1:0-742 GCF_000164805.1 Carlito syrichta | reverse complement strand
GGTGTCCTGGACTGGAGAGAGCCTTCAGGTCATTGTCAAAGGCTAACACTAGAATGAATTTGTTGACCAGCTGAGAAAGAGCATGTCCTGCTGGAGGAGAAGCAAACGATTCCTGTCTAGCTCTGTGATTCTGAGTGTAATGTGCTAAGGGAACAACCTTCTATAGGGATGAGAGAGAACCACCTATTGTATATTCTAGACCCAGCAGGTTAGTATTGTTCTCTGTGACTCTGATGATCTGTCTACAGAGTCAAGGTGTTTAAGATCCCTTCCAGGTAGAATTTATTCAACAAATGTTAGTGAACCTCTGTTCATGTGTCAGAAAGTTCTCAACTAATAGTGCCCAGAGCCTCAGGTTAAACAGGCGGAAACTGCCTTGCTCTGACCTCCCAAGGACAACAACTGCAACTCAGAGGCCAGGCTCATGCTGCAGCTTGGAGAGCAAGCTCAGTGGCCCAGATGTTTGGAAGCCCCTGCACACCAAGGGGCCTCAAGGACACTCACCTCAGGCTGGCGCCTTCTCTGTTTGAGAACTCCAAGACCCCATCAAGGGCACTTCAACATCATGCACATAGAGTCCAGACCACCAAAGAGGTAGGCCATGTGTTGGGAGAGGAAGGTGGGCAATTCTTTTGAGGGAGGCAGCCGAGTGCAGAGAGACACAACTTCAGTTTGAGACCCCACTGAAGGAGGATGAAGCAGCAGTTGGGTGCAGGGTACATGGAGGAGACTTCAAGTTACT
>NW_007235375.1:3027-7409 GCF_000164805.1 Carlito syrichta | reverse complement strand
GGACTTCCAGCCTCCAGAACTGTGATAAACAGATTTCTATGTTTTATAGACTACCCATCCTCAGGTGTTTTGTTATAATAGCCTAAATGACTAAGAGAGGTAGGTAGATGCATGGATAAGTGGCTGAATTCTAGACTCTGTGTGTCAGGGCTAGGACTAGAAGGCCTGGCAGACTTGGATAATTGGCTGCTGAACCCCTACCCTGATGCTTAGGAGCTTACTGGTTCTCCAGCCCCTCCATCTTGCACTGTTTCTGCACTGCTTGGGCCAGAATGGCCTGTCCTTCCCTGTGAGAGTTGCTCTCTCGATGCCTGGACTGTGGCTACCATCCAGGGCCTTGAGTTGGAGTGTTCTCTCAGGGCCAGCAGCAACCTTACCTCCCAGTCTCAGTCCCACAGCTGGGGTATGCTGGCAGGGCCTAAGTAACTTGAAGTCTCCTCCATGTACCCTGCACCCAACTGCTGCTTCATCCTCCTTCAGTGGGGTCTCAAACTGAAGTTGTGTCTCTCTGCACTCGGCTGCCTCCCTCAAAAGAATTGCCCACCTTCCTCTCCCAACACATGGCCTACCTCTTTGGTGGTCTGGACTCTGTGTTCATGATGTTGAAGTGCCCTTGATGGGGTCTTGGAGTTCTCAAACAGAGAAGGTGCCAGCCTGGGGTGAGTTCCTTGAGGCCCCTTGGTGTGCAGGGGTTTCCAAACATCTGGGCCACTGAGCTTGCTCTCCAAGCTGCAGCGTGAGCCTGTCTCTGAGTTGTTGTTGTTGTCCTTGGGAGGTCAGAGCAAGGCAGTTTCTGCCTGTTTAACCTGAGGCCATGGGCACTATTAGTTGAGAACTTTCTGACACATGAACAGAGGTTCACTAACATTTGTTGAATAAATTCTACCTGGAAGGGATCTTAAACACCTTGACTCTGTAGACAGATCATCAGAGTCACAGAGAACAATACTAACCTGCTGGGACTAGAATATACAATAGGTGGTTCTCTCTCATCCCTATAGAAGGCTGTTCCCTTAGCATATTACACTCAGAATCACAGAACTAGACAGGAATAGTTTGCTCCTCCTCCAGCAGGACATGCTCTTTCTCAGCTGGTCAACAAATTCATTCTAGGTGTTAGCCTTTGACAATGACCTGAAGGCTCTCTCCAGTCCAGGACACCCTGATGACCCATGGCCAGCCTCCCAGCCCCAAAGGCAAGAATTGTGGATGGCAGACTCTCAAGCAGAGGTTCTCCTTGTCAACATCACCCTCACTGGTCAGCCCCCATGGGTGTGAGCAATGACCAGAAGATCCCAGCCACTCCAGAAACTGAAGCTACTGGACTGCAGAAATCCATGAAAAAGAATGGATTTTCTTACTGTGTGCGGAGTCTTTAATTTCCTGTGTTTGTCCCCAAAGGACTTGTTCATTGACAAAGCACTTAGTTCTGTGGGCAGCAGGGTTGAAGAGAAACTGCTGATGGAGAGATTAGTGACTGTGGATGTACGAATGCTGGTAAGCTGTAATGGCAGCTCTGAGGAGGGGGTGGGAGAGCCAAAGCCAGGCTGAGGCTAGAGGTGGGGGTGCCTATGGCAGCCAAGACTGGACAAACTGAAGACAGAAGCCAAGTTGAGCAGCTCCAGGAGCCAGGAAGCAGCAAGCAGGTGCCAAACCAGAAACATGTGCTCCAGAGAACAGATTCCTGGAGACAAAGACCTTGCAAATCAGCTGAGAGACATAGCCAGAGTGAGGGCTGGGGGCCAACTGGAGGCTTCTAGAGCCAGAGCCATGACAGAAGAAGTTCAGACCAGAGTTTCTACCCATTTCCTCCTTTGTGTCCTGAACTCCAAACTCTGTCAGAGCCCTGATCAGAACTTTGGGATGTTACAAGGAGGAAACACTTCTCCCATAAGCTAAGGAAAGAGGATTTGTGGGCTCAGGGGAAGATGGAGCAGACAGACTTGAGAGAGTAGGGAAAAAGCATTTTCTGTTTCCTGCCATAAGAAGGGTATATATGAGCTAAGTCTGGCTTCCCATACACTTTTCCACTCCCACGCCATCCACAAGTCCCAGAAAGCCCCTGAAAATTCCAAGGCATCCCCCTTTTCTCCATCTCCATCACAGACATATCAACATCTTCAGGGGGTGATTAAGCACCCAGACTCCAGAGCCAGTTCTACACTTACTCCCTGTGTGGACTTGGGCAAGTTACTTTTGGACAAGCCTTCCTCAGCCACAGCCTCCTCAAATACAAACTAAGGAATAACCACAATCTCTCTTTTTTGATGTTGTTGTGAAAACTAAGTGATGTAGGTAGAATAAAACAGTTCTTGAGCATACGAACCAGCATGGTTAATATTCTCACTATCTAACTTAGTGCTGTCCAACAGAAACATAATTTGTGATCCACCACTGGAAGCCTTGCATACAGTTTTAAATTTTCTGATAGCCGAATGTTAAAAAAAGAGAGAAATAAGTGGAATTAATTTCAATGACATGTTTTATTGGACCAAACATATCCAAATTTTATTATGTAAAAAATGTATTCAATATAAAAACACGAATGAGATATTTTACATTCTTTTTCTTGGGCCAAGTCTGAGATCTGGCATGTGTTGACATTCACAGCACATCTCCGATTGGACTGGCCACGTTTCAGGTGTTCACAAGCCATGAAGGGCCAGTGTCTAATACACTGGCCAGCACAGGTCTAAGTAGACTCCATGCTTCCTCTACAGTGGCGTTCCTCAACCGCTGTGCCATTGATATTTTTGGGCAAGTTGTGGGGACAAAATTTAAACCCAGAGTATATATAGAAAGAGTCAGAGGTGACAGTACAGTGACCCTGGGTTATTCAAAAAGAGCAAGAGCTCTAGCCAGGCTTGTTGGCTCAGCCTGTAATCCCGCACCTTTGGGAGGCTGAGATGAGTGGATTGCCCGAGCCTGTGGGTTCGAGACTCGCCTGGGCAGCGAGACCTCATCTCTATAATAAATCAAAAAATCAGCCAGGCATGGTAGTGCATGCCTGTAATTCTGTCTACTCGGAAGGCTGAGGCGGAAGGATTGTCGGAGCCCAGCAGGCGAGGCTGCGGTGGCTGGGAGCAGCCACTGCACTCCAGTCTGGGTGACCGAGTGAGACTCCAACTCAAAAAAAAAAAAAAAAAAAAAAAGCAAGGGCTCTAGGGACATCAACATTTGGAGCAGAGTTTCTCAGCTCTAAATGTTGACATCTGTTAACTTTTTGTTGGAGGTGGGCAGGGGTGTCTATACTGTGCATTGTGGGATGTTTACCAGCATCCCTGGCTTCTACCCACTAGCTGACAGCAGCAACTCCACTCCAACTCTCTGTCAAAATCACCAAATATCCCCAGGGATGGGGGGTGGAGATCATGCTTGGATGAGAATCATTATTCTAGAGTCTCTTCTGGGTCAAGTCCTCTAATGGCTTCTCACTGAACTGAGGATAGAGTCCATACTCCTCATCATGGGTGATAGAGTCCAGAGATCTGGTCCCTGCCTGCTAAACCCACCTCTCCTCTCTTCTCTGCCTACCAGCTTCAGTCCTCCTTGTTTGGTGCCTACACAAGGCCAAGTACATTCCCTCAGTGGGAACTTCTCCTTGCTGTCCCCTTGACTTGCTCGACTTCCCCCCTTGATCCTTGCTCCACTGAATTCTTCTTATCACTCAGGTCTCAGCTGAGAGCTCAGTGGGTCTTGCCAGACACCTCCCCCTACAACCAAATCTAACATTACCTTCACTTACTGTCCTTGCTATGGTTTAAGCCTCTGTATCTCGCCTGATAAAGAGTCAGACCCTCTTTTCTAAGACACAAACTCCATAGGGACCTTGTGTGTTTTGATGTCACTCTCTTCCCAACATCCAAAAGAGTGCCAGACATGGGGTAGGTACTCTCGATTAGACTTTGTTGGAGAAACTGATGCCATTTCTGTTCTGATCTCTGGGTCTCAGGCTCAAAGAAGACAAAGCCTCCGCATACAACCATGCCAGGAATATGCCTTGATTTTCCAGTATTTTGTCAAAGAGTTGCTGCCTCTCCAATTTCTGTTTGGCAGCCTTCTATATACAGCACTTCAGGTTCTGCTCCATTCAATGACACCCTGGGGAGGTGTGAGCGACTGAAATTCATGCACTGCAGAGCCATGTCTGCTAAGAGAGGGTGTCTTCTTCCTAATTCACACAAAGGGCCCTGAGGGCTAACAGCATCCTTTCCTATCTGACCACCTGATGGTGCCAGTTACCCCCTCCCAAGGGAGCTCTCCCAGGCAGCAGTGGTCCCTGCTGGTGCCACAAGCCTGGCTGGTCACCCATGGGACCCAGCCTGGATGGTGGATGCTTGGATCTCTACTCTGGACCTGAGAATCTTTCTCTGTCCTTGTCT
>NW_007235375.1:0-3007 GCF_000164805.1 Carlito syrichta | reverse complement strand
GGATGGAATGGTGGCCATTATGCAGGAGAGACTGTGACATAAGACAGAACTTCTCAGCCACCAGTGCCTGCAAGTCCTGGGAGCAGAAGAAGGAAAGCCCACAAGAGCAAAGCCAGCCTGGCAGAAGCATTCTCACCAGTGGCATTCAGTAAGACGCAGGGGGAGTGGTTCTGAATCTTGGAGCAAATGGGCCTAGATACATGTATCCTCTGAAGTCCTACAGAGGCAGTTGAGGCAACTGTCTGAAGACCATTAACCATTCGATGAGAAACTACAAAGAGAATATTCTAAAGCAGGGGCCACTGGGAGGGTAGTGTTGGGAGGATGATGTGGGAGAGGGGCTGCCAGGGCCTCTGAGCTACTTTCCCAGGCCCCCCTGACCCCAGCACCCCACTGCTCCCAACTCAGCCTTTGTTTGATCCGCTCCCTGCAACAGCTGGGGAGGTTGGGCCTCACCCTGGCTCCTGCCATCAGCCATCTATGTGTGGCACTAAAGATCTGCGCGGGAGCCAGGCCCGGCAGCAGGCTTGGCAGGCAGCTCTGCGTTGCCTGGGAGACCACGGAGAAGAAAGCTGCTCCACATGGCTACTGAGGGCCAGATGGCCAGTGGTCCCAGAGGTGCCTCCCCAGGGGCCACAGCCTCACATACAACTGCTGGGGTTCCACAGACACCACCAGGTAGATGAGGAAACCGAGGTGCAGAGTGGCGGAGAATTGACTCATCGCCACACTGAGGGTGGGTGGCCAGGAGCTGAGGACAGAGTTAAGGGCCCGTTCCCTGCCCTGGATGCTGCCAGCCTCCTGAGGCTGCTGCCAGGCATGCACAGTCAGAGAGGCACATGGGTCTCTGTGGCCAGGCCTCTCAAGCTCCCACTCAGTCCTCTCTGGGAACTAACTCTCCCTCTGGAAAGACTGCAGACTCTACCAAAGGCCCCTATGAAACCTTGCCCTTGGGAGGCCTAGAGTGTCAGAAAGGCTCCCAGCTCTGGATGTCCAGGCAGTCAGTGAGCAAACACTGAGAGACAGAAACTGGGCTCAGTGGTAGGTCCCAGCTTTGAGAGCCAGGAAAGGTGTACTTTTCTGGTAGGGCCCATGACAGGGGATCACGAACTGACTGGGCCCGGGAGATGGGAAGCCCGTCCCTTTCACTATACATAGGGGAAAATAAAAATGTGTGTTGGGTGAGGGGAGTGTACAAGTCCCTCCAAAAGGCTGTCCCTGGCCTAGTCTCCCCTACATGAAGCTGGGAGGGGGAAGAAGAGAACAGAAAAGAGCCCACTGCAGCCTGCCTGCAGGTATTGGGTCTCCTGAGACTTCCAGAGACCCAACCACGGAAGGCAGTCTGTGACCCTCAAAGATGTGGCTGTTTTGCTGAAGGTGATTCTAAAATAGCCATTCCTCGGCCCTGCTGTGTTCAGGATGCAAATCTTCCCAGTCAAGTGCTAAGAAATGCTGAACAGGTCTAGCTCCTGGGTTCCAGCCCTCAGAGCACCTATGACCTGTCCTCTGAGAACCCCAAGGTGATGGTGGCTCTGCCCCTTCCCTCAGGGTAAATCCTTGAGTCAGTGACAAACCTGGCCTTGTGCAGAGGTTGGGTTATGAGGCTGGGACACTCAGGGCTGGGAGCTGTGGCGGCAGGGCCATTAGGAAGGGATGGGGAAGCTGTGTGGGTCTTCTCGGAGAAGGGGAGGCAGAGGGGACAGCCAGCCCTGCCCTCCCCTTCCATGGACTGTCTAGAAAATACCCAGCGCATGGATCTTGATGGGTCTCTTCTGGTGTAGCCGGCTTGCTGTTCGTCAGTGCTGACATTCGGGCATAAATTAAACAGGGAGAAGAGTTGGGCAGCCTCTCAGGGTTCACAGAACTGAGCTAAATTACTCCACAGCCGGCTTCTCCATGGCACAAATGGAAATCCCCCTGCTGGAGTCTGTCACGCAAGCAGCCACATCTGCTCCTGAGAGCTCCCAGCTGCAGCCTGGTCCCTCCAGCCCCCGGCCCCGCCTGCCGCCTGAGCTGTCAGCCCAACTCCCAAACAGTTTCCCCATCTGGGGAAAACAAAACACGTCAGCAGCCTGAGAAGAGGCCTGTCTCCCCATTGAGAAGTAATCTGAGGAAAACTCTCTGCTCTGATCCGCAATAGGCAGTGAGTGAGTGACCTCGGTGATCTTGGAGTGGCTCTCTCCTGGCACGTCTGGCTGTCTCCCTTCCTTTAAGCTGGGGGATGAGGGGAATAGTAAAGAACCCACTGCAGCCTGTCTACTGGTATGGAGCCTCCTCAAACCTCCAGAGGTCCTCCCACAACAACTCCTCCAAGTAGCCTGCTGGGCTTGGGCTTCCCAAGGCCCACTGTGAGATTTTGGTCAGTATTCTCCTATGTAGGCCAGGTACAGTAGCTCACACTTGTAATCCCAGCACTTTGGGAGGCTGAGGAGGGAGGATCACTTGAGCCCAGGAATTTGACACTAGCCTGGGCAACATAGTGAGAACTTATTTCTACAAAAATAAAATTTAAAAAAAATTAACCAAGTGTGGTAGCAATCAGCTGTAGCCCCAGTTACTTGGGAGGCTGAGGCAGGAGAATCGCTTGAGCCCAGGAGATCGAGGCTGTGTTGAACCTTGATTTTGCCACTACACTCCAGTCTAGGTGACAGAGTGAGTGGGAAAAAAATTTCCTTATGTAGCTCTAGAGTTTTGTTCTCTATTTCAAAATGTACCAATAGGTCACATTGTTTGTCACTTTGTAGGAATTTTGGAAGTAACCTAGGCTAGAAGACTTTCAGACTCCTCCAGGAAGAATCCTGTTCCTGGATAAATGGTGGGGGAGGGAGGAGGGAAGGGAGGGGAGATGGCCTGGGTAGGCCATCTAGATGCAGCAGAGTTACAGACTTAGATTGCCTTTGTTTGGGAAAAAAAAATCACCACTTAGACCTTCACAGCCCTCATGATTTTCTGTCCATGGGTCACCTCCATCTGGAATGTCCTTCAAGCTAGAGGGTGTGCCTTCATT
>NW_007235374.1:0-975 GCF_000164805.1 Carlito syrichta | reverse complement strand
TGAATATCTGGTTAGTCATGAAAACAGACATTTATAGGTCTGTGGACACATCTGTCTAGAAATTCCTACAAATGCAGGCATGTGGATACACCTGAGTTATAAATCTATACTAGGGTACCAAGTGCCACTTTGTTTTTATATCAACTTTCCTTCCCTGGGTCTGACTTGGAATTTTGCAAAGTTTCAGAACAAAGTCATCTTAACCCAAAAGTTTTTCTACTAGCTCTATTCTTAACATTCCCTGTTGAGGAATAAGGACTAGTTCTTCCAAGTCTTTTCTCTCACATGTGACAAAGTGGTATGATGTACACAGATCATCAGATGAGTGAGCTTCCTTGAGTACAGTCCTTGTGGCCTCCCCATCAGTGGAAGAAGGGAATAAACAGAACAGTAATCTCACCATACTTATTCTTCTTTCATAGTCAGCATGCTTTAACATAACAAGAATATAAGTTGTGTCCTCTCTTCCTCTTATCTCATGAGGGTGCATGGCTATGCAAAGTCTCTTAACAGTAGCTCAGTTTTTAAGGTCATTGCCTAAGCAAATATGCTTGTGGCATGTCTGTTGAACAGAATTTTAGAAGGAAACACAAGCCAGAAAAACTTCAGGCTGAGAAAGATCTCTATAAGGAGAACTGCAAAACACCAACAAAAGAAATTGTAGAGGACACAAACAAATGGAAAAACATCCTAAGCTCATGGATTAGAAAAATCAACATTGCTAAAATGACCATATTACCCCAAATAATCTACAGATTCAGTCTAATTCTCATCAAAGTACCAACATAGTTTTTCACAGAATTAGAAAAAAATCCTAAAATGCATATGGAGCAAAAAAGAGCTGAATAGCTAAAGCAATACTAAGCAAAAAGAACAAAGTTGGAGGTGTCACATTACCTGACTTCAAATTATACTATAAGACTGTAGTAACCAAAACAGCACAGTATGGGTGCAAAAGCAGACACATGGACCAGG
>NW_007235373.1:0-1072 GCF_000164805.1 Carlito syrichta | reverse complement strand
AGCAAGGATCCTGGTGTCGGGCATGAAGATTGGGAGCACGAAGCTTAAGGGCCACATCCAAGAGACTGTGTCAAAGGTGCACCCAGGTGCGGGGAGTCCAGGGCGTCTGGGTGATGTCGGGATAACCTCCAAGCAGCTGCCTACAGGTTGAGTCTGGGTAGGGGAAGCCCAGGGCTTCCAGGATGGTATCACGGTGACATCCAGGAGGCTGTCTTCAGGGTAAGCCCAGGAGTGGGGAGGCTAGGGCACGGGGTAGCGACAGACTGACTGTTCCTGCCCACACCTGTAGCTGTGTTGAATCATGGAAGTGAGTTGTCTCACTGTGACTTGAGGGTGTGGGTCCATGTTTGTTTGTCCGATTTGGTTTGAACCATGATCTGAGAGAACGGGTCGAGGCCCCAGAGCCACCATCTCCAGATTTGCAGGACACTTGTTCGTTCTTAGTTCTGAGGGAGGCCCCAGTGCAGGGGTCTTCTCAGTAACTCGCCTGTTTCCAACACTACAGTAGAGGGACACATCAAGGACTTGGAACTCTGACAGTCCCTGGGGACTCCCAGATGTCGTCCTTTCCGTCTCTTCCTGTGCCCCAGCTGGAGCCCTGAGACTGGCTGCCCAGTGGTCCCATCTGCGGAGGGCTGGGGCTCCTTGCTCCCTGAGATGCCCCCAGCCCACCACATCCCGGACTCACCATCAGCGTCCCATTCTCAGGGGTGGGACAGAGGAAAGGAGTGTGGGGGGTGAGTTTACCCAGGATCCTGGCTCCTCCTTGTTCCTGAGGTGGGTGTCCACCCCGCCTGCACCTCACATTGGGCTGCAGCCCAGAGATCTTTGCGTTCTGCTCCAGTTCCCAGAGCACCGGCAGAAAGGTTGTGGTACTTCGTAAAGGGATAGAGGGAAATCTCTGTGTAGTGCCTTAGCCAGTCGCCTGGGAGTCCTGGAGGATTTTGCAAACAGGGACTTGCCGTGTGACAGGAGCTAATCCTGCAGGATGCTGCAGGTAGTATTTGGAGAATTTTGCTCTGTGTGGTGCCAAGGCTGGAAGGGAAAATGGGTTGTCCTGCCTGTGGTCAAT
>NW_007235372.1:0-1586 GCF_000164805.1 Carlito syrichta | reverse complement strand
GAGCTGAGTGGATTGCCTGAGCCCGCGGGTTTGAGACCCGCCTGGGCAGCGAGACCTCATCTCTACAATAAATAAAAAATTCAGCCGGGCTTGGTAGTGCATGCCTGTAATTCCGGCTACTTGGAAGGCTGAGGTAGAAGGATCGCTGGAGCCCAGCAGGTCGAGGCTGTGGTGGCCGGGAGCGGCCACTGCACTCCAGTCTGGGCGACAGAGTGAGACTCCAACTCAAAAAACAAACAAAAAAAGCAGCCAAGTAAAAGGCAATGAGACTTTAAGCAATATAATTTTAATTTACATACTAAGAAATATTTATAGCAATAATTTTTATCATGGGCTTGTACATGTTAAACATGACAAGTTATGCCAGAAATTCAGATTGGCTTTTCTAATGCATAATGCAAATTCATTGAGAAATCTGAAAATACATATTTATTTACTATAGAATAGAATGCAGCACTAATTTAAAAATTATAACCGGGCTCGGTGGCTCAGAATGTAATCCCGTGCCTTTGGGAGGCTGAGGTGAGTGGACTGCCTGAGCCCGCAGGTTCGAGACCCTCCAGGACAACTTGGCGATACCTCATTTCTACAATAAATAAAAAATTAGCCGAGCGTGGTAGTGTGCACCTGTAGTTCCAGCTACTTGGAAGGCTGAGGCGGAAGGATTGCCGAAGCCCAGCAGGTTGAGGCTGCGGTGGCCGGGAGTGGCCACTGCACTCCAGTCTGGGCGACAGAGTGAGACTCCAACTCAATATATACGTAGAAATTTTTAAAAATTCTTAAAATGTTTAAGGTGGGTAGATTCCTAAGTTTGAAGAGTGATAAATCTCATTAAAAGCAACAATATCATTAAGTTTGTTTAATATCAGTTGGATTTATATTTCTTTTTAACAAACAGAAGAACAGTGACATTTATATATACACTAAAAATCTTTCAGAGAATTGAAGTCACAATGAAAACTGCCAGGTGGAAATCTGGAGAATTGTGAGAATAATACAGAGAATCACTGCCAAGGTCAACTTAGCTAGAACAGAAGGCACTGGTGCCATAAAACAGAGAGAGATCTAAATAGTAATTTTAATGAATTGCTAAAAAGTGAATGTAGAATCTCATGAGAAGGAACTACTAAGGGCCCAATATTTTGAGGACCACTGTAGTTATTAATTTTACCCCCAGGAGCCCTAGCAGGTTCTCATGGTGATGAACCAAGGAAAAACTGTCAAGTTACTTCAAGTTACTTGCTGAGGGAGGGGGAAAAGTAAACACTTTGATATGTCCAAGAATTCTTCTTTACAAAAGTCTACTTTGCAGGAGAAATGACATTACAGAGCCTTATCCAACCTGGGAATAGGGCAATTATGTGAATTCAGCCTGTCTAGCCTTTCTGTCTCACCTAAAGTGATAGGAAAAAGTGAAGAAGAACTTGTAAAGGCCAGAGCCTCAGTACACAGGTCCACTAAAAGACTGAGATTTAATCATAGGGTTATAGAAAACTTATCTCCCCATACCATAGCACCACTGCAATGATTCCCCAGTAAATACAGTAGAATGCAATTGAAAAAGCTGCAAGGCACAGGCTCTAAAA
>NW_007235371.1:0-758 GCF_000164805.1 Carlito syrichta | reverse complement strand
GATAGGAATTGAATTTACATGATTGTCAAAAGGTGGTAAGAAAATGAATGCTCAGAATAGGTTAATGGAGGATTGGAAAAAAATCATAATTTTTCAAGAAAGCTGAAAAGTCAAGTGTAATTACGTAAGTGGAAGTATAAAAAGGACATTCAAAGAGTCCCATGTACAGCCATTGCCTGTATGTAACTGATGTATTAGTGTTTCAGTAGTGGTAAGTCTTGACTATTGGATGGCAGGAAGATGAGTTAGACAAAAGAGCAGGGCAAAGACAAATCAAGCTGGAACCCTCCATGAACCTCCATGCTTTTGTGTCACCATTCCCAACTATAAACATCTTCAGAGAGTGATGGCTGCTCCTTCACTTCTCTCATTTTCTTTATCCAACTCACATTTGAATTTATTCAAGGATGGGCATTAAGAAAAATGCAGTCCCATCTTAACTAAGCTGACAACAGAACAACCTGGCACATTGTGTATTATAAAGTACCCAATATCTAGCACAATCAGTAATCACCATTGTTATGTCATGAAGGAGGGTACTGTCCACACTTGAGCCTAGTTCTCATGCATGTTTTGCTTCTTCAACATGTGTTTTTATAAGTTTAGCCTGCCTTGTCAATTTGATTTAAAGCTTGACATGATGTATTAGGTAATATGAGGTTTTATTTGGTCTATCTTTAATTTTTGTTGTTGGTATAAGTGGTATAGATTTCAATTTATTTCAGTGTTCTTATATTTTCTCTCTTGTCTTTGGGTTG
>NW_007235370.1:3582-13163 GCF_000164805.1 Carlito syrichta | reverse complement strand
CTGTCCCAGGCTGTGACCGGACCGAGGGCCTGCTGCTCCCGTGCTTGTGGGCGCCGCCGGCTCTGGGCAGCGCCAGTGGCCTTGGTGGGCTCTTTGGAGGAGTAGAGTGGTGAACTTGGGTGAGTGTCGCAGCTCAGGCGAGGCAGGCCCCTGCGTCCTGTTTCTCAGGAGGGAGACCGAGCTCTGAGATGGTGCGCTGGGCAAGCCGCCTCTCTCTGTCACCTTCCTGGCTCAGGGGGTCTCTGAGAGTTCAGTCTCCTCCACAGCAGTTGTGAATCGTCTGGTGCTGGTGTCGCAGGGCCCGAGTCCCTTCCTCCATGCAGGACTTTCCCTCGGTTGAGACACGGCCAAGCCCAGGACAGCACTCCCTTTAAGGAAAGCAGGGTGGTGGCACCGTCGTGGTTCCAGAGTCTAGGTCGGGGCAGCCTCCAAACTTCAGTGTGCACACCGAGAGCCTGGGAATCCTGCTGAAATGCAGATTCTGCGCCTCCAGCAAGCTCCCGGACACAGGCTGCTGGTCCCGGGGCCCCCACCCCTGTGATGAGCAAGACTGTGAGGGAGCAGCATATGCATGGGAACCGTGGGTGCCCTTCAAGACAGCGTGCCTGGCCTATTTTCCTGCATCCAACCCCTTCCCCAGCCTCTGGGAAGGAGAGTGCTGGCCCCTCACATTCTTCCCACACCTGCTCTTGAGGTTTTGGGGCACGGGGGCTGCTTCTTATTCATTTGTTTATTTACTGAGTCTGAGTCTCACTCTGTCACCCAGGCCAGAGTGCATTGGCACGCTCTCGCCAGCGCAACCTTGACTGCTGGGCTCTGGCGATCCTTCCTCCTCAGCCTTCCGAGTAGCTGGAACTACAGGCACGCGCCGCTGTGACCCGGCTGGTTGTTTTGATTTATTGTAGAGATGAGGTCTCGCCAACTTGCCCAGGCTGGTCTCGAACCCATAGGCTCTGGCAGTCCTCTCATCTTGGTCTCCCAAAGTGCTGTGGTTATAGATGTGAGCCATTGCGCCCTGCCAAGGGGGCTGCTTTTTACATGGATTGGGTGTGTCCTATGGCCCATCTGTGGAGTAAAGTGAATTATGTGTCAGGAGCGTGGGATAACCAACTCCCTTGAGAGCTTTTATTAGATTGCCTGATGTCTGCAGACTCCTCAGTAATATGCTGGAGAATAGAGGGAGAGAATAGACAACCCTACGGGTGACCGCTGCTCTGTGCTCACTGCCTGGGCCACCCCAAGCGCTCTGGTGTCATGAGAAGGCCCCTTCCCAGGGTCTGGGCCTTGGACCTGCGGGTTCCCTCCAGCCCTGCCACGCTGCAGGCTGAACTTGACTTTTGCCTACAGATGGACCCGTGCTGTTTCCTTAGGCACCTTCCGCAGTTGAGAGACCTCTGGGAAAGCTGTGTCTGCACCGCTGTGGTCCATCTGGGGCTCTGAGTGCCGTCACCCGCCCCTGCCCCAATGTGCCGAGCGCAGCCGGTTAAAGCAGAACTGTGGGGTGGTGTGTGTGTGTGCAGGTCTTCGTCTGGACGCTGGCTCCCCCCAGCAGCCTCGGAGTGTTTCCTCCCCCGGAGTGGGTGTAGGCTCAGAGCCTCCTTGCTCCTTGCAGGACAGGCCCCTGTAACGCGGAGGGTGTCCCAGAGCTCTCCTGTGGTTCTTGGTCCTCATTGTCCCAGCGGTGTGGGGAAGACAGCAACCGGAGGTCTCGAAGGTGAAGAGAGGGTGTCCCCTGGGCTAAAGGCTAGAGGCTAGAGGGGCTGGGGTGTGTGACAGAGACAGCTGCCTCCTAGTGTCCGGTTTCCTCTTTTCTTTTGCAACAAGTCTTTTCTTTTCCTACTTGCTGCCAGGCAACCAGAATAAAGACTTCATCTCTCAGCTTCTCTGGTAGTTAGCTATGGCTCTAAGCTGCTTGCTGTGGCCAGTGGGAGGTAAACAGAAGTGGGGTATGCGACTTCCAGGAATTGTCTTTCAAAAGGAGGGAGGGAGTATCCTTTGACTCTGTCCCTGCTTCCTGTTGGCTGGAATGAGGATATGAGGGCTGGGGCTTAGGAAGCCACTTTGGATTGTGAGAACAAAGGCTGCACCCTAGGATGGAGAGGGCTGTGAGCCTGAAGACTCCTGATAACCTGGGGGAACTGCCTCACACAGCCTGGACTGCTCACCTCCCGACTTTTAGACATGAGAGAATGAAACCATGTGCTGTGTCAATGTATCTGATGTTGCTCCTTCTTTGTCTGTCCTAACCCTGACATCCTGCTAAGGCCACAGCTGTGATTTTGAAGGCGCTTGACCCTGTTTTTGGAAGAGTGAGACCTCAGAGTGTGGGTGGGAGTGGAGGCAGAACCCTCCCGAGCCCCGGTGTTGGGCTAATTGCTGGATTTAATCACTTAGTGAGGAGCACCAGCTATCTCACATCGTGCGAACTGTGGGGTGGCCTGGCAGGACATAATGGGGGCTGGCAGGGGCCTCTCAGGAGAAGGGTCTAGGGGTCAGGTGAGTTGTTGCCCCTTGGGCCAAAGAGAGAGACAAGTTCCTTTAGGATGGGGGACGGGGACACATAGCCAGACTTTCTGGGCCTGGGTCACTCCTCAGGAGGCTGGGATTGGTGTCCCTTCCTCCTTTCCAGGTGGCTCCCAGTCTTCTGGTTCTTCTGCTGTCAGCCCTGCTGAGAGGGGGAGAGGGAGGGGAGAGGTGGGGGAGAGACAGAGGTGGGGAAAGTCAGAGCCAGAGGGAGGAGAGAGACAGAAACAAACAGGGAAGAGAGGAAGGGGAGACAAGCACAGATCCAGAGAAACGGAGACATGGAGAGAAAACTTGGACTGGGAGACACTTAGCGATGGGCTCCCTTGCCTGTGTTCCCTCAACAAGCCTTCCCAAGGGTGTGCTGGAGCGCCAGAGGCCAGTCTCTAGGGGTGCAGTGGGGCTGAGGGAGCTGGAGGGAGATGGAAAGAGGCAGGGTGAGGGGAAGGAGCGTGCCGGAAACCTGCCAGGTGCCCCTGGGCTTTGGAGGTGATGTCTCCGCAGGTTGCTGCTGACTGATGTGCATCACAGCAGGATCCCAGGTGGAGCAAGACAGACCCAGAAAGCAGCCACGGGGGCATTTTTCTGGGTGCTCCTGGCCTGCCCCCAGGGCTGCCCCTCTTCTCTAGAACCCTCTGCCTCCGTGTGGGTCTCACAGCCACTGGATGCTTTCTCAGGGCAGGGCAGGGGTCCCCAACGAGTTTGCTTTTCTTTGAAATTTGACTGTGATGGCCATGGGCGTGCCACTGCACTCCAGCCTAGGTAACAGAGTGAGACTGACTCGAAAGCAAACAAAACAAACGAATAAGAGAAAAGAGTTTTGTAAGAGAAATTGTTCCAGGCAGCGAGGAAGGTGGAGGCAGGATGCCTGAACTTGAGGCTGGAGGGCACAGGAGGCTGGGGCTCTGCTCCCCGGGGTCTGTGGAGCCCCTGTTTCTTTTAGGGAGGGGAGTGGCCGCCAGTCTGGCTGAGGTCACTGGCACCACCTGTGCAGGAGCCCAGCCAGGAGCTTAGGGGCTATGGATACCCACTCTGAAGCTTTTGACCTTGTCAGTCTTGTACAGAACCCATATGGGGCTAGTGTGTGCCTCTGGCCTCCCAGGTGGACAGGCATGGGAACGAGAATCTGGATCTCGAGTGTGGTGGGTCCAGGGGTTTCTTGTCCACGCCTGGGGCTCAGAGTCCACGGCTCAGGGGGACCGGGGAGCATTGTGAGCCCTTGGTGGGTTCAGGCCCACCCCTGGGCTTATGGTTCCGCCCGGTTGTTTCTCTCTCCTGAGGACAAGAGGGCAGCTGGTGGGGACTGTACATTTGTTGAGCACCTACTGTGTGCCGGGAACTTCTTTTTTTTTCCAGCGTAAGGTTGTTTGTTCTTAAGAATCGTGGCAGAGACACATAGCGTAACATTTGCCTTTTCGCCATTTTTGAGTGGGTTTTGGTGGCACTGTAATCATCCACGTTGTGGTGTGCCTGTCTCCACCATCCGTCACAGGACTCTTTCCAGCGTCCCAAGCGGAAGCTCCGTACTGGGTACCCGATAGCCCCCAGTCCCATCCCCCGCCTCTGGACATCCTTGTTCCACATCTGTGTCTGTGACTGGATGGCTCCAGGAACTGCGTGCCAGCGGAGTCCTGCAGCGTCTGTCCTTCTGTGTCTAGGCTGCTCACACAGCATAGTGTCCAGGGTCCATTCACGTGGCGATGTGTCAGGAGTTCCTTCTCAAGACTGATTGGTACTCCGTTGTATGTACAGATCACGTTTTATCGATCCATCCCTCCGTTGGTAGACAGGTGTCCGTCCCCATCTCTGGTTGTTGTGACTGAAGCTGTGAGCATGGGTATGCAGATACCTCTCCGAGACTGGATTTCAGTTCTTTTGGGTGTGCATACCCAGAATTGGGGTGGCCAGGTCAAAGAGGGAAGTGCCAGGTCCTTTTGGACTTGTGAGCTCAGTTTCCGCATAATCCACCCAGGTGGGCATCTTACAGACTAGTCTGCATTTTACAGACTAGGAAACTGAAGCAGAGGGGTGGCGGGTAAAGATGGGCGTGGCCTCAGGGCAGCCGTGGGACCCTTTGGTGTGCAGGCTCTTGCCTGAGGGAGGAGGTTCACTCCTTTATTTCCTTTGTTGTTTTTTGAGTTGGAGCCTCACTTTGCTGGGCTCCCGCGATCCCTCTGCCTCGGCTTCCCAAGTAGTTGGAACTACAGGCGCGTGCTACCACGCCCAGCTAATTTTTTGACTTATTGTAGAGACCCGGTCTCACCATGTTGCCCACGCTGGTCTCGAACCTATAGGTTCCGGCAGTCCACTTCCCTCGGCCTCCCAAAGTGCTGGGATTATAGGCTTGAGCCATCATCACGCCCAGCTTCCTTTCCTTTTTCAAAACAGTCTTCATGATGGCTTTTTATTGAGAGCACATATTTGTTTTTTTGAATCGGAGTCTCGTTGTCGCGCAGGCTTGGAGTGCAGTGGCATGATCATGGCTACTGCAGCTTCGACCTGCTGGGCTCAGGCGATCCTTCCACCTCAACCTTCCAAGTAGCTGGAACCTCAGGTGTGCACCACCATGCCCAGCTAAATTTTTGATTTACTGTAGACGACAGATCTCACCAAGTTGCCCAGGTTGATCTCGAACCCCTGGGCTCAGGCAGTCCTCTCGTCCCAGCCTCCCAAAGTGCTGGGATTACAGGCGTGAGCCACTGCAGCCTGCAAGAGCGTTTGTTTTTGAATGGGTACAAGAGAAGTATGCTATCCTTGTGGCCGTCGCCTGCTTCGGCAGTCTCCAGGATTCCGCCGTTCGTGCTTCGTCTCCTGCCTCTGGATTCCCCTGCTTCTGGGGTTCTGTCAGGGCCCCTGCTCTGAGGCCTTTCCTCGCAAGCCCCTGAAGGCCGGTGTCCTCCCTGCCGTCCACTCTCCCGCATGAGGCCTCGTGTGGATGTGTCCGCCTGGGGAGCCCCTCCCGGGATGGTCTTGACGAGTTTGCGGGCTTGTAGCCCTGCGGCTGCCCGCTGTCAGCGCAGGGAAGGTGGCTGCAGGCTACGGTGTGTGGCGGCATTCCCCTGCTCATCTGCCGGTGCCTGTAGCCTGAGCAGGGGGATGGTGGCGGGCCTCTCAGGGTATCAGCAGGCTTCTAGTCCTCTGCCTTGCCATCCCAAGTGTCCGTGTTGTGGAGGGAGCTGCTCCCCCACATGCCTGCCTGCCTGCGACTGACCGCGTCCCTTTCTGCCCTGGTGTCAGTGCCAGGGGGCGGGTCCCCCACGTGCCAGTGCTTGTGCCCTTGCTGTGCATCGTATGCCCTCCGGGGCCTCTGTCCGGCTCCACCTGTCCATTGGTTCTGAGTCTCCGTGTCCTTTGTCCCTGTCTCTGACGTTGAGGCCGTTCCCTTCTGCCTTGTCAGTACCTTTGTCCCTGGGTCCTGGCTCAGTGTGCTTGCTGTTTCTGTATGCGGCTGGTCATGGGGTGGATCCCCTCAAGTAGCCTCTACTCCTGGCAGTTGTGGCCCTGGCAGAGGTCAGTGGCTTATTCCGTGGCCTTCTCCGGAGAAAGGCCCATTGCTGATGGGAGAGGCCTCGCGCAGGAAGGCTGGGGGCTCCCACCCCATAGCGGCCAAGAATGGCCCGTGATGGGCCAAAATTAGGGCGATGGCCTTGCCTCCAGGCTGGACATGGCATTGCTCAGTGTGCTTTCCAGACCCCTGAGGGCCAGGCCCCTTGGAGAGTACCTCTCTGTTTACTGCAACCTTGCTTTTAAAGCCCATCTTGAGGCACCTCCTCCTAGTTTCTTGTTGCATTAATTAAATTTTTTTAAATTGACTTATTATTTTGTTGCCCAGGCTGGGGTACAGTAGCACGATCACAGCTTACCGCAGCCTCGACCTCCCAGACTCAGGTGATCCTCCTGCCTCAACATCCGAGGTAGCTGGGACTACAGGGCACACCACCACACCCGGCTAGTTTTTAATTTTTTTTGTAGAAACAAGGTCTTGCTATGTTGCCCAGGCTGATTTTGAACTCCTGGGCTCAGGGGATCCTTCTACCTAGGCCTCCCAGAGTGCTGGGATTATAGGCATGAGCCACTGCGCCTGGCTGGTCTCAAACTCCTGGGCTCAAGCAAGCCTTCCAGCTTAGCCTCCCAGCGTGGTGGGATTATAGGTGTGAGCCAACATGCTCGGTTTGAGTTCTGTAAGTTAAAGTCCATTGAGATGCTGGTATGCACCCGGATTGTTATTCCCCAGGTTAGAACCTTGGCTGGGTGGTGGGGGCGTCCACTCTGCTGCACTGTCCATCCCCAGCTGCCTGTGACACAGGCTGTACTTGTGATCGCGTCCTCCTGCCCATCACCCCAGGTGCCGCGTGAAGATGGCCATGGGGCAGACAACCAGGTGCCGCGTGAAGATGGCCATGGGGCAGACAACAGGATGCCCTGCCTAGCAGGGTGGGAGTGCCCTCCAGGGGACAGTGCAGCAGCAGGGTGTCCCCACACCCGCACTTGGCATCATCACCGTCATCCCAGTCCTGTCATGTTGCCAAGATGTTAATCTGCTCTCTCTGGAGGTGGCCTCTCGCTCCCCTGGGCCCAACACAGCCCAGCAGGGCTCCTGTCACAGGGTTCCTGCTAGCCTCTCCAGCTCAGCTCTGGCCCCACCCCCAGTCCCTGACATGCCCTTTCTTTCTAGTCCTGGGAGGATGGCTCACCTTCCTCCGCCTTTCTTGTTCCTGAGGCCCACAGGTGAGTTCAGGGAATGGTCTCTCTTGCCCCTACCAGTAGGAAAGTGTCTCACTCCTTCCTTTTCTCTGCCGGGAACTTCCAGCAAAGATCCTGGGGACCAAAGGTGCCCGGGAAGAACTGGGAGCCAAAGGTGCCGGTGTGGGCCCCAGTCCTGGTCCTGACTCTCGGCAGGTCCTTACTCCCTTTGGAACCTCAGTCTCCTTCCTCACCTGTGAAATGGGATAAATGACCACCCCCTCCTGGGTTCCAAGGAGTGTCTGGAGGGCCTGGTGCCCTGCGGGTGCTCATGAGGCCTGGTCCTCCTGCTCTCGTCTGGGCCCCTGGTGACCTTGGCTCAGCTGCTGAGCACCCAGGCTGGGATTGTGTCTCCCAGGAGTGTGGCAGGATGGTTCGAGAGCATGGGCTCTGCCGCCAGACTGCGGTTCCACTACCGGCTGTGTGCCCTTGAGCACTTCCTGTGGCCTCTCTGTGCCTTGATTGCTTCATCTGTTAAATGGGGCTGATATTAGGTATTGTTGAGGATGAAGACAGGCAAAGTGCTGAGCCACATAGACATTGGCATGTGGTGTGTGCTCAGTGAATGCTGGCGGTTACTGTTTTCATCCTCTTCTGCTTACGTGACTTACCTGGACTCTGAGCACATGGAGTTCTGGTCTGAGGCGCTTCGCCCTGAAGTATCAGGGGCTCGTTGGCTCCAGGCGGGCTTTGAGGCCACAGGAAGGGTCCTTGTTCCTGTCTCCTGAGTTGACAGCGAATGCAAAAAGGGCGTCACGTTCTCACTGGAGCTGCTGATTTTCCCAAGGTATAAAACGCACCGATTCGTGAAATTTGCATTAGGGGAAACTGGGCAGATAGTCTACAAGTCCATAAAACCCAAAAGCAGGGTGTTTTCTGCTGGCTTCTGACTGAGTTGCCTGGGACAAAGCCACCCGGAGTCACATCTGACAAGGCTTGCAGCATCGAGCGCCATCAATTATAGAAGGAAGCGAGCAACTGTGATTTTCTCAGGTGAATTTTTCAGGGACATTGTCCAGGGAAGATTCCTGGCAAGGCTTCGCCCCAGAGTCGATGCATCCCTGCTTTGCCTCCAGGGACTGGGGCAGATGCACAGTCACCAGCTCCTTGGGCACAGTGACAATAGAAGGAGGGGAGCGGAGGGCAGAGGGCGTGGGGATGCGAGAGCCGGGGCTTTCCTTGGTGCCTGGTTGGGTTCCTGGGGGCACGCCCTGAGATGGGTTTGTGTGAAGGGGATTCACTGAGAGACTCTTGGGCAAGCACTGGTGAGAAGGCTCGGGCTGGGCAGAGGCAGCGTCGGGGCATGGCACAGCTCAGCGGGAGCCTTCAATCAGTGCCACCAGAGCTCTGGAGCTGGATGTCCCTAATCGAGGTCCCTTTGCGTGAACTAGACATGGGGTATGGCCCCTGCTGGAGGACGGCATGACCCCACCCGAGGACAGCCCCGAAAGGGTCCCAATCTAGAGACCCCGGCAGCTGACACTCCTGGGAGGTGGGGAGGAGGGCCTGGTCCTGGGGAGCCGAGCGACACCTCCATGTCCTCTGTATCTGGTCAGGCTGATCATTTTGTGTGCGAGCCAGACACCGTCCTTCCCTGAAGTTCGGACCCTCGTGCTCCTTTTGCACTGAGTTGGCCAACTGGACGGGGCCCCCTCCCTCAGGGCCCTGCCAGGTGTTGGGAGGGCTTTGAGGTTCTGCCTTCCGTGAACGGCAGATCGGTTTCAGCTCTTATTCCCCACTGACATGCTCATTCAGCCTGCCTTTTCGGGGCTCTGCTGTGGCCTGAGCCCCATCCTCGAGGAGTTTCCATTCCACTGGGGCCAGGCAGTAAAGAGACGGCAGGTCAGTGTGGAGTGGACTGTTGGGTAGAGGTGGACACCAGATGGGGCGATGAGGCAGGGCACGGAGGCGAGAGACGGTGACGGGTGCAGTTGGGCAGGTGGTCGCGAAAGATCTCCAGCGGGGGTGACCTTGAGCTGAGACCATTGGGTGCGGAGTAGGGAGCGGGGGCAGCCTTGTCACTGCTTGGCACCGGGGCTCCTCACACACACCCTGCACCTGCTCAGCTCGGAGGGCACCTTCCCCCTCTTCCTTTGAAGGCAGCTTTTGGCAGCTCCTCCAAGCGGCCTCCTGGCTGGGCCCCAGGACCTAGGGCAGCGGGGCTGTCTCTTTCCACACTGTATCACCTCACCTGGTGGACTGTGAGTTGGCCTCTGGGCTGTCATGGTCTTTGTATCCTCCTCCCCTGTGCAAAACCTGGCACAGAATAGGCCCTGAACTGGAGGTCAGGGAAGAGGCGACAGCGGACCAGGCTT
>NW_007235370.1:1879-3440 GCF_000164805.1 Carlito syrichta | reverse complement strand
GTTGCAGCTCGTGCCTGTAATCCCAGGACTTGGGAAGCCAAGGTGGAAGGATTGCTTGAGCCCAGGAGTTCAAGACCAGCCTGGGCAGCAAGCCCTTGACTCTACAGTAAATCACAAAGTTATCCTGGTGTGGTGGCACATGCCTGTAGTCCCAGCTACTAGCGAGGCTGAGGTGGAAGGATCGCTTGAGCCCAAGAGGTTGAGGCTGTGGTAAATCGGATTACACCACTGCACTCCAGCCTGGGTGACCGGAAGGAAGAGAGGGAGGAAGCGAGGATGGGAGGAAGGCAATCTTGCCCTCGCCCCTTACTGGACAGACATCAGTGAGATTATCGTGGAACAGAGCGTGCCCAGTGTTTCACATCAGCCTGTGTTTTTCTAGGTTTCGCATCACTGTGCAGACGCCCCTCTTCTGCAAAAAGTCAGCCTTGGAGTTAGGCAGTCCTGCACTTTCTAGTTGGCTTCCCCATGGGAGGAAATGTCAGGTCAGAGCATGCAGTTAAATACAAATTAGACCTCTGGGTTTGCAGAGTGCAAGTTTCTTCCCCGCTCCCTCCTTCTCCCCTCATCCCGCCTACCTTGTCCTCTTCCGGGTTTGCATGGGGGCAGAGCCCTGCTGCTTGCTGAGATTCAGCACCCGGGTTTGCCTCTGGCAGGCGTGCTTTTGCTAGAGGGATGTGACTCCTTGCCGAAGGCTCCCTGCCAGCATGACCATCCTAAAGAGGCCTGTTTTGGAAGCATATCTGCTTAATTGCAAGCAACAATAAATACTGTGTCTAAACAAAGTCATTATAACTGTATGTGCAGAAGCTCCTCTCACTGAGCCCACAGCTGGTGGACCCTGTTGACCTCATTTTGGGTGGCACCTGTGGACAGTGGTACCTGCCTGCCCCTCATGGCATCTGGGGGTGACCAGAGGTGGCTTGGAGGCTCCCGGCCTGTGGACCTGAGGAGATGGTTGCCAGTTCCTCTTCTGAATGGACAGTGCAATGGGTCATCTGGATCCCAAGCTAATGAGCAGTAGTGAAAACAGTTATGGCTAAAGCATCCACCCATCAGCCCGCCTCCAAGCCCTCGGGGAGCCACTGTGCCTCTCCAATTTGGAGGCTGGGCCTCCAGAAGCGAGGATGTTCCCTGAGAGACAGTGCCTTCTCGCCAGTTGCGGTCTCCACGGCACAGGGCAGACTGTGCCTCCACTTCCCCACTTAGAGAATGCGGTTGATACCATTGGTTCAGCACGTCATGGGTTTGTTCATCTGCTAATCTGTGCACCAGGTGTCTGTTGAGCACTTACTATGGGCCAGGTCCTGCCCTCGTGGAAATTGTCATGTCCTGGGGCCTGTGTGACAGGGAGTCACTGGAGGGGAAGCTGTGTTGGCAGGGGCCCTGGGGGGAGTGGGACTTTGTTCTGGTTGCTGTGGTGGCAAATCTCTCTGGCCCAGGCTTGAGGTGGTCTGCAGGGAGGCAAGGCAGAGCCTGTGCCTGAGGCCCCGGTGGGTGATGACGGTCCTGGGCCAGGGAGGTGGGGCGGAGATGGCACAGCCTGAATTTGGGGGCTGCA
>NW_007235370.1:0-826 GCF_000164805.1 Carlito syrichta | reverse complement strand
AGCCTCCCAAAGGTGCGGGATTACAGGCTGAGCCACCGAGCCCGGCTTCTTTTTATTTTTTATTTTTATTATTTTTACTTTTTATTATAAGGATGTGGGTGGGGTACATCAGGTTTAGGTGACAAACATTGATCATTCAGGTGCCCTTGTTGATGAGACGTGCCCCTCCCTCCCTCAGCAGTTTCCTTCAGCTGCCTATTCCCTAACCCCCAGCAGTTTCCCACCACTGCCAAACACTTCCTTATGGTATTACAATTGTTCGAGATCCACTTAGTGAGAACATATGGTACTCTGTTCTTTGTTTCTGTGATAGATCCCTGACTATGATCAACTCCAAAGCCATCCAAGTTGCTGCAAAATCCGTATGTTTGTCTTTCTTTTGGCTGCATAATATTCCACTGTGTATATGAGCCTCATTTTCTTTATCCAGTCCAACTTCAATGGGCAACATGGTTGGTTCCATGTTTTTGCTATTGTGAATAGAACTGCAACAAACATACGTGTGCAGGTATATTTTTTGTAGAATGATTTGAGTTTCTCCGGGTATATTCCCAATAGGGGAATTGCAAGGTCATATGGAAGGTCAATTTCTAGTTCTTTCAGAAATCGCCACATTGTGCACTAGTTTGCATTCCCGCCAGCAGTGTAGAAGCGTTCCTTTTTCTCCACATCCTCGCCAGCATCTGTTGTTGTTTGTTTTATTGATGAAATGGTTGGGCTTGCAGTTAAGTGAGGAAGCCTGTAAGAGGTTACAGCAGGCTCCAATAAGAATCGTAAGAGCAGACATGTGTATAGGCCATTGGGGGTGCTGAAGTGCACTTATGAA
>NW_007235369.1:0-425 GCF_000164805.1 Carlito syrichta | reverse complement strand
GAAGCGTTCCTTTTTCTCCACATCCTCGCCAGCATCTGTTGTTGTTTGTTTTATTGATGAAATGGTTGGGCTTGCAGTTAAGTGAGGAAGCCTGTAAGAGGTTACAGCAGGCTCCAATAAGAATCGTAAGAGCAGACATGTGTATAGGCCATTGGGGGTGCTGAAGTGCACTTATGAAGAGATGCAGAACTGCCTCACATCCTACAGGGTGATGGTCTGTTGCACCTCCACCAGACAAAATGCATTTCGATTTCTGTGAGCAAGAGTCATTAGCTTTGTCATCACTTTCCTGCAGCTTAATATAGGACTCTCAAACAGACCAAAGACAGTGGAAGGTTCAGGTCCTTGGAGCATCTAATGCCCCAGGGGTCCGCAGGACAGGGTGCCTGGTGGTCCTTCTTCCATTGCAAGGTCTCTCACAGACT
>NW_007235368.1:0-1235 GCF_000164805.1 Carlito syrichta | reverse complement strand
CCATGGAAAGCCATCCCCACGGAGACCGAGAAGCTGCAATGTGCCTGGCAACTTCTTTTTCCTTCTCCCACCAGCACAAAATCCACTTTTGTGGCCTGATCCCCAGGGAGGGGTGAGTGTCCGGGTGAACGGGAAATCTGCTGCTGACCTCGTTGTCATAAGTGATGTGTGGTGACCTCACCCCTTGTAGGACGGAGGGGTCCACGTGCTCCGGGTACCTGGGTGGAACCAGGAGGAAGTGGACATTCACATCCCCGTAACCCTCCATCCCAGCATCTTGACATTTCCATGGCAACCAAAGACCAGCAGCTCTCAGTATGCAGTAAAGGTACAGACACTTCTGAGTACATTCCTTTGGGTGTTTCCATGGGATTCTGGCTTTTGCCCATTCTGTTATTTTTCATGTTACTTTCTAGTGGTTGGAAAAAATTTTAAATAACAGTCTTTATGATTCTGTATTTCCTGAGGTTTCCATCATAGCGATGTAATGTGGGAAATCAGGAAAACTCCAAAGACTAGCAGCTAGAAAATACAGCAAAGAAAATACAGTAAAGAAATCCTGGAATATAGACTGGAATTCCACTAAACAATTATGTTTGTAAAAACTGGTTTTTGAAACCCATGTGTGTATACCCTTAGAGGCAAATACCAAATTCCCAAGAAAATTATTTCCAACCCTGTCACACGCCAAGTGTCAGTGCTCTGTTCCTCATGTTCCCACAAGGCATTAGCTGGCAGGACTCACCTCGGATGGGGCTCGAGTCCTTGTGGTCAGCACAGGGCCCGTCAGTCCTGTTGTCCCCCTGGAGGGACAGAGCCTGAGCTCTGGGAGGGGCCGCTGAGTTCTGGGGCCCGGACTCGGGCGTCTGTGTCTGTGTACGTCAGTCACAAGGTGCCCCGAATATGAGGACCAGAAACAAGACAGTGTGGCGAGAGAGAGGGCAGAGGGATCCTCCAGCCACGCACCGGCTGATGCCATGTTTTTCCATGCAGTGTGTGTGAGAGAGAGTAGGCATAGGTGTGTTTGCGCATGCGAGTTTGTATGTGTTTGAGTGTGTGTATCGGTCTGCATGTGCATATGAGTGTGGATGTATGAGTTACGTGACAAAGTGTGAGCGGGTGTGTGTATAGTTTGGGTATGAGTGGGTGAGGGTGTGAGTGAGCATGTGTGTGAGGGTAAGCCAGTAGGTGAGCGTGAATGCGTGTGTGAGTGGGTGTATGTCGATGAGTGAGAG
>NW_007235367.1:0-743 GCF_000164805.1 Carlito syrichta | reverse complement strand
TACACGAGGTACTCAGAGTATCCAAATTCAGGGAGATAGGTAGTGGGATGGAGGGGAGGGGGAGGGGAGGTGGGAGCAGGTGTTGGATGGGGACAGAGCTTCACTTTGGGAAGACGAAATCATTCTGGATGCAGATGGTGGAGACGGTTGCACAACACTGTGAACGTGCTTAATGTCATAGAAGTAGACACTTAAAATGATCAATATGGTAAATTTAGGTTAGTAAAACGGACGGGGGAAGATCTGCCATGGTTTCCGAGTCACTGACACACCTGTCATCTTCCCTTGTCTGATCTTCCGCATCTTGTTGTGAATGAAGGTTCCCACCATCAGGTAGACACCATAAGCTGGGTTCTTGGAACGGAGAAACAGAATAAAGAAATAAGATGTTGGCCGGGTTCGATGGCCCAGCCTGTAATCCCAGCACTTTGGAAGGTAGAGGTGAATGGACTGCCTGAGCCCGCAGATGCGAGACCAGCCCTGGTACCTTGGTGAGACCTCTTCTCTAAAATAAACCAAAAACTTAGCCAGGCGCAGTAGCCCACGCCTATAGTTCTGGTTACTTGGAAGGCTAAAGCAGAAGGACAGCCAGGGCCCAGCAGGTCAACACTGGGGTGGCCGTAAGCGTGCCACTGCACTCCAGCCAAGGCAATGGAGTGAGACTCCAACTCAAAAAAACAAACCAAAAAAACCAGAAATAAGATGTCACTGTCACCATAGGACACCAGAGATCCCAAGGAACC
>NW_007235366.1:0-820 GCF_000164805.1 Carlito syrichta | reverse complement strand
TGAACTGCTTTCCTTAAACATTGGATGATGACTGGAATGATAAACAGCAGAAAAAGAACAATCATACCAATAGCAATGAAATTATAGATCAGATTCCAAACAGAATTGGAAACCACAAACTGAGAAAGGGAATAAGTAAATCTAGATGCTAGTTGAGACAATGAAACTGAGGAGAGATGTGCCTGAGAAATAGCAGTAATCTGACTATGCAACTGTTGAATGTTTAAAGAAGAATTAGAAGACTGCCAAACTCCCATAAGATGTTTCTGAACATCTGTCCAACTGACATTCTGACCATCATACGGTAAAGGTGTAACACAAATCCATTTAAATTGAGCGTGACACGGTACAGACATCTGAATCTTAATGTGTTGTATTTGATTTCCTATATATAGTAATGCTGATTCTAAAGCGTTCAACCTCTCAATAATACCTTTATCTATCTGCTCTTGAGTAAATAAAGCTATGCTAACATTTTGAGATAAATCATTCACATGATCAGCTGTATGCACTTCCTGTACTAAAGTAGTTGCAGAAGCGGCCATAGATCCTATAATAGAAATTAGTGCAGAAATTCCCAAGTTTAAAGCTGCAACAAACCTACAAGTCCTATTTAACATTGCTGTGGCTTGTTCTAAAATATAAGTACCTGGAGAAGAATACCACGGTTCCAGTAGTTGAAAGGCACAAAAACGTAAGAAGGATGCTTTAACAGAAATACTTGATATGGGTTACCAATAATACAATTAGACAAAGTATAATTTTCACAATTAATTTGTAAATGACCAAAATTATATATTACCGAGTAAATAGAATGAGC
>NW_007235365.1:0-1163 GCF_000164805.1 Carlito syrichta | reverse complement strand
GAAAAATTGTACTTTGTCTAATTGTATTTTTGGTAACCCATGTCAAGTATTTCTGTTAAAGCATCCTTCTTACGTTTTTGTGCCTGTTCAGCTACTGGAACCGTGGTATTCTTCTCCAGGTACTTATATTTTAGAACAAGCCACAGCAATGTTAAATAGGCCTTGTAGGTTTGTTGCAGCTTTAATCTTGGGAATTTCTGCACTAATTTCTATTATAGGATCTGTGGCCGCTTCTGCAACTACTTTAGGACAAGAAGTGCATACAGCTGATCATGTGAATGATTTATCTCAAAATGTTAGCTTAGCTTTATTGACTCAAGAGCAGATAGATAAAGGTATTATTGATAGGTTGAACGCTTTAGAATCAGCATTAGTATATATAGGAAATCAAATACAACACATTAAGATTCAGATGTCTGTAGCGTGTCACGCTCAATTTAAATGGATTTGTGTTACACCTTTACCGTATGATGGTCAGAATGTCAGTTGGACAGATGTTCAGAAACATCTTATGGGAGTTTGGCAGTCTTCTAATTCTTCTTTAAACATTCAACAGTTGCATAGTCAGATTACTGCTATTTCTCAGGTACACCTCTCCTCAGTCTCAACTAGCATCTAGATTTACTTATTCCCTTTCTCAGTTTGTGACTTCCAATTCTGTTTGGAATCTGATCTATAATTTCATTGCTATTGGTATGATTGTTCTTTTTCTGCTGTTTATCATTCCAGTCATCATCCAACGTTTAAGGAAAGCAGTTCAACGTAACTCTGATAATATTCATTTGGCAGTTCTTACTAATAAAACAAAAAAATAATGTCATCTATCAGCTGGTCACTTATGTTATAAAGACTAATATTTTATGTCATCTGCTCTCCATTCTTCACTCTCCCTATGTCCCCTCAAGTCTTTACACTCTTGGTATTCAGTGACGGGTAAGATTCCAGTCACCTGGTATGAACCTAAGACAGGCATCCTCCGCCTGGAGGGAGGACCAGCCGATGATGGGTAACAACTACAGTGAAGTGAGAACAACCTAAGACAGAAGCCAAGATGTTTAACGTATGTTTTTAATAAAAAAAAGGGGGAAATGTTGGGAGCCAACATCTATAGCTAAATGGCTGAGACCTGTAAAGGCCCAACTGGAAGATCGCCTCTGACATGA
>NW_007235364.1:0-887 GCF_000164805.1 Carlito syrichta | reverse complement strand
TTCTTGTTATTGGTATGATTGTTCTTTTTCTGCTGTTTATCATTCCAGTCATCACCCAACGTTTAAGGAAAGCAGTTCAACGTAACTCTGATAATATTCATTTGGCAGTTCTTACTAATAAAACAAAAAATAATGTCATCTATCAGCTGTTCACTTATGTTATAAAGGCTAATATTTTATGTCATCTGCTCACCATTCTTCACTCTCCATATGTCCCCTCAAGTCTTTACACTCTTGGTATTCAGTGACGGGTAAGATACCAGTCACCTGGTATGAACCTAAGACAGGCATCCTCCGCCTGGAGGGAGGACCAGCTGATGACGGGTAACAACTACAGTGAAGTGAGAACAACCTAAGACAGAAGCCAAGATGTTTAACGTATGTTTTTAATAAAAAAGGGGGAAATGTTGGGAGCCAACATCTATAGCTACATGGCTGAGACCTGTAAAGGCCCAACTGGAAGATCGCCTCTGACATAGGATATCAGTTATACCTATGATATTGGCGTGTGATTAGTGACTGGTGTGCATACATGGCAGTAAAACTTATAAGTAAATCTCTATACACCTGATGGAAAGTTGAACAGCAGAATTATTTTATATGACCTTGTCCCTTCTAAGTTGTACTTCTTTCTAGATATTTTTAAACTTCTATTTCCTGATAGACTGGTTAGTCAGCTCTTGTTCCCAAAGGCAGTTTCTCCTAGGATTAAGATTAGAAACTAAATTACCATAATAGTTTTATTGCCCTGCCTCTAGCCAGGCAGGACTTTTTTCTAGTTTCGTTACATGCCAAAACTCTGTTTGCTTCAGCCTATGACCATTGTCATGGCAACCGAACAGTCCATTATCCAAGAGTGTGACAGCTACTATTTGATTTTTAGACTA
>NW_007235363.1:0-4312 GCF_000164805.1 Carlito syrichta | reverse complement strand
GGGTTTGCCCACGAGGTAGTCTTTTATTATTATGGGCACAGAGTCCTGTTGAAGCTTGGTTATAGCACAACCAAATAATATCTTAGCACTTTCTTCAGTTTAGAAACATTTGGATGTTTTTAGTATTATGTAACAGCATTTGAGCAGTTTCTCCAACAGGATTTGAACATTGCTTTTGCTAAGATCATAATCGCTTTTCCAGAGTTTTCAATTATCTAAATTTTTATACTAATGTACAGCCCAAATACTTACTACTTTGTAAATCTCCATGTTATTTCGGTTTATATATATTGGGCCCCAAAATCTCTTTTTTCTGTGTGCCTCATTTTAAAGGCTTGGTGATTAAATGTATCAGATTAATCGGATACTTTGATACAGAGTACAGCATTATGTCTTAGGTAGAGAAAATACTGGCGGATTCAATGGAAATACTCTTTTAAAAATATAAAGTAGGTTAAAATATACAGGGAATGTGATTTTATATTTTCTTCAAATATATAAGGGAAACTTTTCTCTAAAAATTGCACGTCTGTAACATTTAATCAAAATTAACAAGCAGAAAATACAGAGTGCACCAAGAAAATGTATATAAATTTTAAGAATGAGGAAAACTGTATTAAATTACGACACAGTTTTATTTTCTAAAATTTTTAAGATTTATTATGCATTGTGCCTTCTGAATAGCACTTAGATCACTTAGATACACTGAATCTCAAGGTTCAGTTTTCTAAGAATGACATAGATCTGGAATCTCAACAAGTTTCAATTTAGGCAGATTAAAACATTCTGAATTTATGTGAGAAACAGTGTAGTTGTCAATTTGGAAGGCAGAATTATACAATGTAATCCATTGTATTAAAAGGAAAAGGAGTTATCATTGGAGAATTATACAATTCTTAAAAAATCAAACCCAGCATAATGAACATTTCTAGGACGAACCCAGAATTGTAACTATTTTTAAAGTAAACAAAAATAGAATAAAGTCACATATATTTTACACCTTTCATTTATTTATTTAATTATTTATTATAATTTTTTAAAAGATGTGGGATACAATTGAGAGATATAGAAACGTTGATTATGCAGGGTCCCTGGTTGATGAGATATGCCCCAACCTTCCTTAGTAGTATCCCTACACCTCCAATCTCACCCTTCCTACTGAAGAGTTTTCCACTACTGCCCATCACTTTCTTACAGCACTATAAGTTATCAAGTTCAACTAAAGAGTGAGAACATATGGAACTCTGTTCTTTGTTTCTCTGATAAATCAGTGAAAATGACCTACCTCATATCCATCAAACGTTCTGCAAAATCCTTATATCTGTCCTTTTTATGGCTGGATAATATTCCACTGTGTACATACCACTTTTATTTTAACCATTCCAGCTTTGAGGGGCAATATGTTTGGTACCATGTTTTTTTGTGATTGTGATTAGAGCTGTAAAAATCATACTGTTGCAGGTACCTTTTTGGTAAAATGTTTTCAGTTCCTCCAGGTATATTGTCTACAAGGGAATTACTGTGTCACATGGTAGGTCAATATCTTGACCTTTTACAAATCCCCACACTGTTTTCCAAAGATGTTGCTCTACGTTTCAGTCCACATGCAGTGTAGAAGCATTTATTTCTTCCTAAATCCGGATCTGCATCTATTATTGTTCGTTTTATTAATGATGGTCAGTCTTACAAGGGGTATGTGGTATTTCAAAGTGGTCTCATTTGCATTTCTTTGATGGTTAGTGAGTCTGAAAAATTTTTCATGTTTCTGCTGGCTGCCCATATCTTTTCCTATAAAAAGTGTCCAATCACGTATTGTGCACATTTTTCAAAGGTAATGTTTGTATGATTTTTCTGAGTGTTTGAGTTTCTTGTAGATCCTTAATGTTATGACATTTTACAAATATAAGGGTGGAGAATCGTTTTTCCCATTCTGTTGGCTGTATCCCTGCGCTTCTGATGGTTTGTTTTGTTTTGTAGAACTATATTAATTTGATGAAATCCCACTTGTCTCAATTACTTCTTAAGGCATGGATATTTAGGGCTCTGAAATGGAGTTTGTTTCCGGTTCCAGTTTTCCTAATGGTGTCTCCTTCGTTTTCTAAGATTATTTGTCGGTGACCTGCACTGACCAAGGGGGGGCTAGGACCGCACCGGTGAATCAGAACGGAGAGAAGAAACAACACGGAGGCAGCTCTTCTGGGAACAGTCTGGCCAAGACTGAAGCCAATTTTATTCAAACTTTTTCCAACTTATATACATTTTCTATAATCTCCAGCAGTGTGACAATTACTTGCTGGGGACGTACAAGTTCATTGATGTGTAACGCGCTTTACAAATCATGTACCATCACAAGACTTTCAAGTTCCCAGTGAACAATTACAATTCCATGATGTATGAATCACAGGTGCACAATTTCAATACAGATTGTTCAAAATGTTTTCCACAATGTTCAATAAACCATTTATATTATACTCTATGTTCTAAACCCTGATTAAAAAACTTTCCAAGTTAACTCTAAGTTCAATCCAATTTTACTAACTTTTAATATTTTTAACGATTGATATTATCAACTTAACACTATACTATAATCTATAAGTTTACTTAAATGACTTAATTTTATTACCTTAATTTTATACTATTTATTTTTATAATTCTTATAACCTACTACATTTTTATACTGCCCTATGATTGTATATTAATTACCTATGAACTTATCCTTAACCCAAAATTTTATCACAACTTCTATAAATTCAAATATCTAAACTATTGTCTTTATACTTATAATATTTATCTTATAATACATGTCTCAATTCTAATACAACTATATCTACTATAACCTATTACAAACTTTATCATTAGTACTAATAAGTATAAAAATTATGAACTTACTCTATGTTCTATAAAACTTCATTCAATGACATTTTAACCTAAAACCTAAATCTGATTGCCTATTACGTGGAAACTACCTATGTCTCAAAACCTGCCATGCCACTTAAAACAATGAACTGCACAGTTGCCATGATGACGGCCGAGGACTGAAGCAAGCTGAAAGTTACTGCACGTACAAAGACCAAGAACGTTCTGCTTGAACAAAGGCAGCATAATAAAACTATTATCACAGTTATAACGTCTAATCTTAACCCCAAGTGAAACTACATACTGGAACAAAAGCTAATCAATCAGTTTACCAGGAAATAGCAGCTAAAAACCTTAAGAAGAAAAACAGTTTAGAAAGAAAAAGAGATATAAAATAATTCTGCTGTGCGTTTTTCATAGGATATAATAAGATTTTATTTTAGACTGTCACTTCCTAATATTGAAAATTCTGTTGTCTTATAAATACACTGGTTACTATTCATATGCACACACATGATGTTATATCCTTGTCTCAGAGGCGACCTTCTGAATGGGCCTTCATAGGCCTCAGCTCTGTGGTTACAGATGTTGCCAACCAACAGACATGGAAGGGGAAGGATTACACGGTAAACCTTAAGACCAGAGTTACATCCAAATATGGCAAGAAGATTCTTTTTGTCCTGGAATCTTGCCTTAGTTGTTTTGAGGAAACTAGCGAAAGTGGAGTGCCCAATACCATTTACAACTTTTAAGAGGACCAGAATGTTGCAGGAGTCCTGAAATGACCGATTCATAATATCCAAATGCTAAATTGCTCTGAAACATTTGGGGAGCTCGAAGATCTGTTTCTTGTTTGTCCCATAGCAGACAACCTGGGAATTTTTTGGATTGAGGGCGCGTACAACAATAATTATTTATTTGAACGTAGCTGGAAGTCATGTAGTGTCCTGTACGTGAGGACTCTCTTTCCCTTGACTCCTGTTTCGGAACCCTGATTCTTGTTTAGCCCTTAGTAAGAAGTCATGTAGATTTTTTGGTAGAGGAACCATGGAAAACAGATTTCTTCTCTTTTATTAGCAAGAGGCTATGTAGTTTCCTGTATATTAGGATTGCGATTACCCACATACAGGCCTCAAATCCCTGATTCTTCTTTAGCCGTCAGCAAGATGCCCTGTAGATTTTCAGGACTCAGGACTCGTATAAACCAGATTCCTTATTTTTAGACAGCTGTGCAGTTTCCAGTATATGAGTACTCCTGTTCACAGATACATGCGTCGAAATCTTGATTCTTGTTTAGATCTTATGAAGACGCCGCATATTTTTTTGGAGATTGAGAAAACATGTCACTCACATTCCTTATTCTTTCTTAGGAAAAGTCAATGCATTTGCCTGTATGTGAGCAATTCATTTCCCTAGTTTATGCTTCAAAAACCCAAATTCGTGTTTAGTCCTTAGA
>NW_007235362.1:0-779 GCF_000164805.1 Carlito syrichta | reverse complement strand
AAAATACACAGCCGATTACCAAGTGTGAAAAGAATCGGGGTTATAGCAGACCTCAGTCCTTAAAATCAACAGGACATCTGCTGTGACCTAAAGAATAATCAGTGTTTAGAAGCTGCAACATAGGTAATAGCAGTCTTCATATGCAGAATCTACATGATCTCTAGCTAAGGAGAACTAAGAAACCTCTTTTACATGGTTCCTCCATCACAATATCTACATGACATCTTGCTAATGGCAAAACAAGAAACAGGGTTTCCAAACAGGATTCTGGGGAAAGGGAGTACTCATACACAGGACATTACATGGCCCCTCGGTAAAGAAGAATAAGGAATCTGTGATACACTAGTCCACAATAGGAAATATTATCAGGGCGTCTTGATGCAGTATAAACAAGAATCAAGGCTTCGAGTTCATCTCATATTTCAGAGATATTTGTCTTGTGAGTATTATGAATCAGTCATTTCAGCACTCCAGCAACATCCTGGTCCTCTTGAGCGTTGTAATCGGGTATCTGGTAGTACAAATCCCTTAAGTTCCTCAGAACAATTAAGGCCAGATTCCCAGAATAAAAGTATCATATTGCCGTATTTGGATGTAACTTTGGTCTTAAGATGAACTTGGTAATCCTTAAAATTCCGTTTGTACTTTATTTGTGGGGGGCCGAAGGTTTTGCAGTTGCCAAATATTTAGTATGAATTATTAAAATGTAACCAGGATGCATGGATTCCACGTCCCTAGGAAACATCTGGGCATCTGCATTTTTGTACACAGAGTTTTGG
>NW_007235361.1:0-1112 GCF_000164805.1 Carlito syrichta | reverse complement strand
TCGTTTTTTTGGTTTGTTTTTTTGAGTTGGAGTCTCACTCCATTGCCTTGGCTGGAGTGCAGTGGCACGCTTACGGCCACCCCAGTGTTGACCTGCTGGGCTCTGGCTGTCCTTCTGCTTTAGCCTTCCAAGTAACCAGAACTATAGGCGTGGGCTACTGCGCCTGGCTAAGTTTTTGGTTTATTTTAGAGAAGAGGTCTCACCAAGGTACCAGGGCTGGTCTCGCATCTGTGGGCTCAGGCAGTCCATTCACCTCTACCTTCCAAAGTGCTGGGATTACAGGCTGGGCCATCGAACCCGGCCAACATCTTATTTCTTTATTCTGTTTCTCGGTTCCAAGAACCCAGCTTATGGTCTACCTGATGGTGGGAACCTTCATTCACAACAAGATGCGGAAGATCAGACAAGGGAAGATGACAGGTGTGTCAGTGACTCGGTAACCATGGCAGATCTTCCCCCGTCCGTTTTACTAACCTAAATTTACCATATTGATCATTTTAAGTGTCTACTTCTATGACATTAAGCACGTTCACAGTGTTGTGCACCCGTCTCCACCATCTGCATCCAGAATGATTTCGTCTTCCCAAAGTGAAGCTCTGTCCCCATCCAACACCTGCTCCCACCTCCCCTCCCCCTCCCCTCCATCCCACTACCTATCTCCCTGAATTTGGATACTCTGAGTACCTCGTGTAAGTGGAGTCTTACAGATCTGTCCTTTTGTGACTGGTGTCTTTCCGTCAGCACAGTGTTCTCAAATGTGTCCATGCTGTAGCATGTGTCAGATTTCCCTTCTTTTTTAAGACTGAACAATACTCCACTGTGTGGATACACCATGTTTTGTTATCCATTCATCTGTGGATGGACGTTTGGTCAGTGGTCTGTTGCCTGCACCCTGTGGCTGTTGTGAGTAATGCTGCTGTCAGCATGGGTATGCCCATGTCCGAGTCACTGTTTTCAGTTACTTGGAGTACATGTCCCCTTGATGTCAGCCAGTCAGTCGGGTGGGATTGGGTTTTGCCCTGATCCACCTCTGACTGCTAGCAGACTTGGGCCTGCTGCCGCCTGTCTCAAGGGCTCGGTGTGTCATCAGAGTCCTTAAGGTCTTACTGCCT
>NW_007235360.1:0-3240 GCF_000164805.1 Carlito syrichta | reverse complement strand
AGAATGTGTTTGGCAGTGGTGGGAAACTGTCAGGGGTTAGAGGATAGCAGTTGAAGGAAACTGCTGAGGGAGGGAGAGACACGCTCATCAACAAGGGCACCTGAATGATCAATGTTTGTCACCTAAACCTGAATTGTACACCACCCACATCTTTATAATAAAAAGTAAAAATAATAAAAATAAAAAGAAGCCGGGCTCGGTGGCTCAGCCTGTAATCCCGCACCTTTGGGAGGCTGAGGTGAGTGGATTGCCTGAGCCCACGGGTTTGAGACCCGCCTGGGCAACTTGGCGAGACCTCATCTCTACAATAAATCAAAAATTAGCTGGGTGTGGTAGCGAGCGCCTGTAGTTACAGCTACTTGGAAGGCTGAGGCGGAAGGATCGCCAGAGCCCAGCAGGTCGAGGGTGCGGTGGCCGGGAGGAGCCACTGCACTCCAGTCTGGGCGACAGAGTAAGATGCCAACTCAAAATAAATAAACAAATAAATAAATAAATAAATAAATATAAAAAGGCTAAAAAAAAAGTTAAAAGTGTTTTTCAAACACACAATGTTAGCCACCAAAAAAATAAAAATAAAAAATAAATGTGGACAGTCCACGGGAGTCCTGGTTATGGTGAACATTCGCTTAAGCCCCCAGCAGTTTTTCCAGTGGATCCATCTCTGAGGATGGATGAGCTGACCGTTGCACAGCATGTGAAAGTGTGGAACAATTAACACCACTGAACTGCGCGACGAAAAATGTAGGTTCGTCAATTTTATGTTATGTGTATTTCACCACAATTAAGCAAGAAAAAGCAAAACACACACACAAAAACAAACCAGTTCCTCCAGGGAGACACAGACATGAACAGATGGGAGGGTGGCAGGCAGATGCCCACCAAGCGCATCTGTGATTCGCGTCAAAGTCCCCGGTCTGGACACGGGTCCCGCACCAGGAAGCCGAAGCCTGCACTAAGGATTCTGCACCCCTCGTGGCCAGCTGGTGCCATCAGGTCCCTCTCCCCAGCCCTGGACTCCACAACACAGCCCACCTGCGAGCTGGTGGGCTCTGCCTCACTGCAGCCCCCAAATCCAGGCTGTGCCATCTCCGCCCCACCTCCCTGGCCCAGGACCGTCATCACCCACCCGGACCTCAGGCACAGCCTCTGCCTTGCCTCCCTGCAGACCACCTCAAGCCTGGGCCAGAGAGATTTGCCACCACAGCAACCAGAACAAAGTCCCACTCCCCCCAGGCCCCCTGCCAACACAGCTTCCCCTCCAGTGACTCTCTGTCACACAGGCCCCAGGACATGACAATTTCCACTAGGGCAGGACCTGGCCCATAGTAAGTGCTCAACAGACACCTGGCGGACAGATTAACAGATGAACAAACCTGATGTGCAGAACCGATGTTATCAACCGCATTCTCTAAGTGGGGAAGTGGAGGCACAGTCTGCCCTGTGCCGTGGAGACCGCAACTGGCGAGAAGGCACTGTCTCACAGGGAACATCCTCGCTTCTGGAGGCCCAGCCTCCAAATCGGACAGGCACAGCGGCTCCCCGAGGGCTTGGAGGCGGGCTGATGGGTGGCTCCTTTAGCCATAACTGTTTTCACTACTGCTCATTAACTCGGGATCCAGATGACCCATTGCACTGTCCATTCAGAACAGGAGCTGGCAACCATCTCCTCAGGTCCACAGGCCGGGAGCCTCCAAGGCTCACCACCACCTTCAGCCACCTCTGGTCACCCCCAGATGCCATGAGGGGCAGGCGGGTACCACTGTCCACAGGTGCCACCCAAAATGAGGTCAACAGGGTCCACCAGCTGTGGGCTCAGTGAGAGGAGCTTTTGCACATACAGTTACTAATGACTTTGCTTAGACACAGTATTTACTGTTGCTTGCAATTAAGCAGATCTGCTTTCAAAACAGGCCTCTTTAGGATGGTCGTCCTGGCAGGGAGACTTCGGCAAGGAGTCACATCCCTCTAGCAAAATCACACCTGCCAGAGGTAAACCCGGGTGCTGAATCTCAGGAAGCAGCAGGGCTCTGCTCCCATGCAAACCAGGAAGGGGACAAGGTAGGCGGGATGGGGGGAGAAGGTGGGAAGGGGGAAGAAACTTGCACTCCGCAAACCCAGAGGTCTAATTTGTATTTAACTGCATGCTCTGACCTGACATTTCCTCCCATGGGGAAGCCAGCTAGAAAGTGCAGGACTGCCTAACTCCAAGGTTGACTTTTCGCAGGGAGTTGGCAGAGGGGCGTCTGCACAGTGATGCGAAACCTAGAAAAACACAGGCTGATGTGAAACACTGGGCACGAATCCCCAACCAGCTCTGTCCCACGATAATCTCATGGATGTCTGTCCAGTAAGGGGCGAGGGCAAGACTGCCTTCCTCCCATCCTCGCTTCCTCCCTCTCTTCCTTCCGGTCACCCAGGCTGGAGTGCAGTGGTGAAATTCGATTTACCACAGCCTCAGCCTCTTGGGCTCAAGCGATCCTTCCACCTCAGCCTCGCTAGTAGCTGGGACTACAGGCATATGCTACCACACCAGGATAACTTTGTGATTTATTGTAGAGCCAAGGGCTTGCTGTGCTGCCCAGGCTGGTCTCCAACTCCTGGGCTCAAGCAATCCTTCCACCTTGGCTTCCCAAGTCCTGGGATTACAGGCACGAGCTGCAACACACAGCCTCTCATTTTTTCCTGAGTGGCCATTTTTGGTCACAACAGGTATGCCTGGCAAAGACAGCCAAAACCCACATTCCTAAGGGAGCTGTGCACAAGACCTGGCATCTCAGACTGTCTGAGAGCCAGAGCCTTCCCTGGTGCCTGCATCTCCAGCGAAGCCTGGTCCGCTGTCGCCTCTTCCCTGACCTCCAGTTCAGGGCCTATTCTGTGCCAGGTTTTGCACAGGGGAGGAGGATACAAAGACCATGACAGCCCAGAGGCCAACTCACAGTCCACCAGGTGAGGTGATACAGTGTGGAAAGAGACAGCCCCGCTGCCCTAGGTCCTGGGGCCCAGCCAGGAGGCCGCTTGGAGGAGCTGCCAAAAGCTGCCTTCAAAGGAAGAGGGGGAAGGTGCCCTCCGAGCTGAGCAGGTGCAGGGTGTGTGTGAGGAGCCCCGGTGCCAAGCAGTGACAAGGCTGCCCCCGCTCCCTACTCCGCACCCAATGGTCTCAGCTCAAGGTCACCCCCGCTGGAGATCTTTCGCAACCACCTGCCAACTGCACCGTCACCGTCTCTCGCCTCCGTGCCCTGC
>NW_007235359.1:0-872 GCF_000164805.1 Carlito syrichta | reverse complement strand
TTTCCTGTATGTTAGGACTCTCATTAGGTACATCCTCCTTTGAAACTCTGATTCTTTTTAGAACTTTCCAAGATGCTCTGTAGATTTTTGGGATTGAGAACTTGTGTAACTCAGATTCCTTATTCTTTCTTAGCAAACGGGCATGTAGTTGCCTGTAAATAAGGACTCCATTTTCCAGATTCATGCTCAAAAACATCATTATTCGTGTTTAGCCCTTAGCAAGATGACCTTAAGTTTTTTTGGGATTGAGTACCTGAGTAACGCAGATACCTTATTCTTACTTAGCAATAGGCAGTGATGTTTCCCTTATGTGAGGACTCCCATTACTCGGATTCCTACTCAAAAACCTGATACGTGGTTACATCTTAGGAAGACGGCCTGTAGTTTTTGGGATTGAGGACTCATATAAGGAAAATTCCTTATACTTCGTTAGCAATATGACGAGTATTTTCCTGTATATGACGACCTTTTTTACCCAGCTTCCGGCTTCACTCTGCAGGTTGCCAAAACAGTTCCTGGGGACCGAGAATTCCAGTTTTTTGGATATCAAGAGAAAGACGTCCATAATATTCTTTGGGAACTGGAATCCAAGATTCCTGGTTCCTCCTCACAATACCTCCCCAAAATGTGGAATATTCCAAACCCAAAACTCGAAATCTTATCTGCCCCCCCACAAGAATTTTCTGTACCTTGAGGTCTTCTGAATCGAGGAATTTTGAACCAATATACAGTTTGATACAGGGAAATATGATTATGGTCGTAGAAAGTCCCACTAAACAATGAATTTCTAGGGCAATACTTGATTACACTAACAAGAGGACTAGATGATCCTGAGATCTGTATGACTGATTAGCGTATCCACGGAGCTAGTA
>NW_007235358.1:0-651 GCF_000164805.1 Carlito syrichta | reverse complement strand
AGTATACGGCGTCTTCCTAAGTTCTAATCAAGAATTCGACACATGTATCTGTGAACAGGAGTACTCATATACAGGTAACTGCACGGCTGTTGCTAAAAATAAGGAATCTGTCTTATACGAGTCCTCAGTCCTGAGAATCTACAGGTCATCTTCATGACCGGTAAAGAAGAATCACGGATTCGAGGCATGAATGTGGTTAATTGCAGTTCTGATATACAGGAGACAACATGACTTCGTGCTAATATAAGAGAAGAAATCTGTTTTCCACAGTTCCTCCATCAAAAAATCTACATGACTTCTTACTAAGGGCTAAACAAGATCAGGGTTTCGAAACAGGAATCAAGGGATAGAGAGTCCTCACATACAGGACACTACATGACCTCCAACTAAGTGCGAATAAAGAATCATTGTTGTGCGCGCCCTCAATTCAAAAAATTCCCAGGTTGTCTGCTATGGGACAAACAAGAAACAGATCTTCGAGATCCCCAAATGTTTCAGAGCCATTTAGCATTCGGATATTATGAAACAGTCATTTCAGGACTCGAGTAACATTCTGGTCCTCTTAAAAGTTGTAAATGGTATTGGGCACTCCAAGTCCACTAGGTTCCTCAGAACAACTAAGACCAGATTCCAGGAGAAAAATAATCTTCG
>NW_007235357.1:0-730 GCF_000164805.1 Carlito syrichta | reverse complement strand
CAAGGACTTAGCTAAATGCTAATCTGGAATCTGGGAGTCCTGGTCCTCGTGTTATTCAGAGCAAAGTCCTGTATGCCTACCACAAAATTGGACATTACTGATCTCAAGGAACATGCTGCGCCTTTTGATAGTTGTAACTGAGAATATGGCCTACTGGTCTGTTTGTTTCACAGGTTCCTGTAAGTCCAGATTCCACAATTCAAGGATCATCTTGTCATTTGTTAATGTGACCACTGGCTTCAGGTATAACTCGTAGTCCAGAAACTACTGCTGGACATTCATTTTGGTATTCAGAATATTGGATTAGGGGTTCGTACATATTTAGGATTTATTCTTAAGGGGGAACAGCAATCTTGGATTACAGGTCCCTGGGAAACTTCAGTCCCTATGAGTATTGGTATGTAAGAGTTTGGCCTTCCACGTCACCAGAAAACGTCCGGGTATCTTCCTGATAATAAAAAAAGGAATCTGGGTTATGGGAGGCCTCAATCCATGAATTCTACAGTTCTCCATTATAAGGGCTTATCTGGAATCTGGGCTTCTAGTTCTCCAAATACGTCAGAACAACTTGCCACTTGGAAATGACAAGTGTCATTATAGATTCCCAGCAGCCTTCTGGTCCTCAAGATGGTTATAACCAAGAACCAGTCTTTGCAATTCAGTTGGGTTCCTCAGGACAACTAAACCAGATTCCAGGACTGAAAGAATCATCTAGCAATATTCGTGTGCA
>NW_007235356.1:0-3948 GCF_000164805.1 Carlito syrichta | reverse complement strand
AAAAGTACCTAATAAATACTTGGCAACCTAAAAAACATCAGGGCTATATCCGAATTGAAGGACAAACGGAAGTTTTAGGATTACAAGGTACATCTTAAGATGAGAGCTACCTACAAATATGGCGATAAGGTTCTTTGGGTCCTGGAATCTGCCCTTTGTTGTCCGAGGAACCCAACGGACTTGTAGGTCCACATTCTCAATTACAACTATCAAGAAGAGCAGAAGGTTGCTGAGGATCTATAATTTCAATATTGTCATATTCAAGAGGCCTGTAGCACTAAATAATGTGGGGAATTAGAAGCCAAGTTTCCAGATTAGCCCTTATAATGTGGCCATGCAGACATCTTGGATTGGGACCCATGTAACACTGATTATTTTTGTTCTCAGTAAGACTCCCGGATGTTACCAGGTGATGTGGAGGTACATTTCTTTTGTACCAATACTCATACGCCCAAAAGGTCAGAAGGGCCCTGGAATCCAAGATTGCTGAATCCCCTTTAGGAATACACCCTAAATATGTGGGAACTCTTAATCCCAAGTATGAATATCAATCTTAAATTCCAGCAGTAGTTTCTGGATTAGGAGGTAAACATGAAGTCAGAAATTAAACTAAAAATGGCGAGAAGATTCCTTGGTTTGTGGAATCTGGCCTTACAGCCTTCTGCAAAAAAAGTCGAACAGATGGCCAGATTCTCTGTTACAACTAAGAAGAGGAGCAGTAGGTTCCTGGGAATCGGTAATGACAAATTTGTGGTATGGATATAGGAATTAGTTCTGAAAACTGTGGAGACTAGGACTCCTAATTCCTGATTAGCATTTACAAATTCCTGTAAGCTTCTAGGTATGAGAACTACCTTAAGCCAGGGAAAAATTAACAACTGCCCAGAAGTTTGCTGGTCACATGCAACTGATTTTCCTTGTTCCACATTGGAAACAAGAGTAGATGCTTTCTGGGGACTTAATGTCCAAGACTCCTGTTTTGTTCTCAGAAAAATGACCAGATGTTTCTCGGTTCCTTGTAAATCCAGACCCGTGGCTCCCAAAAAATTACTCCAGAATGTTCCTATGGACTTGGAAACCAAGACCGTGGAGCTCTCCCAAAAATACCTTCGAAATATGGTGCAACATCTAAACCCAAGGTACTAATTACGAACAGCTGCACTACCAGAAGTTTCTGGAGCATGAGGTAACCCTGAACTCAGGGCTTACATTCAAGAAACCCGAGATGATTACTTGTGTCCTGGAATTTGGCGTTGGAGGATACAGAATGTAAATGGAAATCTAGTTCCATATTTTCGTTTAAACTATCGTGTGGACCAGAATGTTGTTGGATTTCTGGAGTGACTGATTCATAATATCCACATAGGAAATAGCTCTGAAAAATATGGGGGCGTCAAAGCCCGGAGCTTTGTAGGCCTTAGCAAGACGCCCTGTACATTTTTGGAATTGAGGACTCATGTAACCAAGATTCATTATTCTTCCTTAACAAGGTCCCGTGCAGTTTCCTGTATGTGAGGACGTCTATTCCCTAGATTCCTGCTTTGAAAACCGAATTCTTGTTTAGCACTTAGCAAGACGCCGAGTAGATTTTTGGCATTGAGGACTTGTGAAAACCAGATTCCTTATTCTTTCTTGGCAAGAGGCTGTGCAGTTTCCTGTATATGAAGACTCCCATTACCCAGATTCCTGCTTTGAAACACTGATTCTTGTTTAGCACTTAGAAAAATGCCCTATAGGTTTTTAGGATTGAGGACATGTGTAACCCAGATTCCATATTCGTCCTTAGCAAGAGGTCGTGAATTTTCCTGTATATGAGGACACCCATTCCCCAGATTCATACTCAAATCCCTGATACTTTTTTCTCCCTTAGTAAGACTCACTGTAGGTTTTTGGGATTTGAGGACTCGTGTAACCAGATTCCTTATTCTTCCATAGCAAGAGGCCATGCAGTTTCCAGTATATGAGGACTCCCATTACGCTGATTCCTGCTTCATTCTCAGCAATATGCGAAATATTTCCTGATGAACATAGAATTCCAGTTGCTTGGCTATCAATAGAAAGACTCCCATATAGTACCTAGGAACAGTAATCCAAGTTGCCAGGTTCCCCTTAAGAAGGCATCATAAAAATGTGGAATATTCTAAACCCAATATCCCAATTCCCCTCAGGCTGACCACATAAATTTCTGTAGTTTGAGGTAATCTGAAGCGAGGGATTTTGTTGCGAAATGCCGATTGATTCCTGGGGTCCTGGATTATGGCTGAAAATGTTCATAAGCAGCAAACGGAATTTTAGGTTCAGACCCTCGATTACAACTATCAAGAGAACCGGAATCTTCTTGGATTTGTAATTAAAGATTTTAGGTATCCACTCAACAAGTAGCCCTGAAAAATGTAGGGACCTACAAGCACAGATTCCTCACTAAACCTTATCAAGAGGCAATATAGATTTTGGCTATGGAGGACTTTGGACATGCATTCTCTTCTCACTCTCAGCAAGATGCCAAGATTTTCCCTGGCGATCAGGATTCCAAAATTCTGTATACAAATAGACAGATGCCCAGCTGTTTCCCAGGGAAGTGGTATCCGTGATTCCTGGTTACTTTTAAAAATGTGTATTACATGCTTAGCAACCTCAATAAACCCAGCCACTATCAAATAGATGCACACACGGAAGTTTTAGGATTACAGGCTACATCTTTAGACAAGAGTTATACACAAATGTGGTGAGATGATACTTTCAGTCCTGGAATCTGGCTTTAGTTGTCTAGAGGAACCTAACTGAATCGCACTAACTGGTTCTTGGGTACAACAATCAAGAGGACCAGAAGGTTGGTGGAAATCTATAATGATACTAGTCATTTCCAAGTGGCAAGTAGCTCTGAAAAATTTGGAGAACTAGAAGTCCAGATTCCAGATAAGCCCTTATACCAGAGCCCTGTAGAATTCAAGGATTGATGCCTCCTAAAACCCACATTTCTTTTTTTATTATCATGAAGACGCCCTAACATTTTTTGGTGACATGAAAGTACAAACTCTTGCGTATCAATACTCATACGCACAAAAGTTTCCCAGAGACCTGGAATTCAAGATTGTTGGATCTCCCTTAAGAATCCGTCCAAAATATGTGGGAACTCCCAATCCCATATTCTGAATACCAAAACGATTGTCCAGCAGTAGTTTCTGGACTACGAGATAAAACTGAAGACAGTGATCACATTAAGAAATGGCAAGATGTTTCCTTGGATTGTGGAATCTGGCCTTACAGGACCCTGTGAAAAAAACGCACCAGGAGGCCAGATTCCTAGTTACAACTATCAACAGGCGCAGCACGTTCCTGGGGATTGGTAATGCCCGATTTGTGGTATGCATATGGGACGTTGCTTGAATAATATGGTGACCAGGACTTCCAGATTCCGAATAGCATTTAGCTAAAGTCCCTGTCGATTCCTAAGTATGAGCCCTGTCTTAATTCAGGGATAAGTTAGCAAACGCCCAGATGTTTGCAAGCTACACGGAAGCCGAGTTTCCTGGTTCCTCTTTAGTAACATGTGTAGAAACGCTCAAGGGACACAGTGACCCAGATTCCTATTTCGTTCTATGCAAAACGACGATATGTTTCCTGATGACCTGTATGTTCAGACTCTTGTATTCACATAGAAAGATGACAAGAATATGCCTGAGGACGTGGAATCAAAGATTCCTTGTTCCCTCCCAAAAATACCTCCTAAAAAATGTGAACACCTAAACCCAAAATCCTAATAAGGAACATCGGAGCCACTGAAGTTTCTGTAATAAGAGGTAACTCTGAAGTCAGGGCTTACATACAAAAAATCCGAGAGGATTACTTGTGTCCTGCATCTGGCATCAGAGGATCCAAGTATCTAAATGGGACTGTAGTGCCAGATTCCCGTCACAACTATCAACAGTACCAGAGTGTTGCTGGAGT
>NW_007235355.1:0-582 GCF_000164805.1 Carlito syrichta | reverse complement strand
AGGAAACTCGGTTTTCCATGTAACTTTCCAACATCTGGGCAATTGCTAACTTATCCCGGGCTTAAGACAGTGTCCACACTTAGGAATCGACAGGGACGTTAGCTAAATGCTAGTCTGGAATCTGGAAGTTCTCGTACCCATATTATTCAGGGCAACGTCCCATATGCATACCACAAATGAGGCATTACCGATCCCCAGGAACGTGCTGTGCCTCTTGATATTTGTAACTGAGAATATGGCCTACTGATGCGTTTTTTTCACAGGGTCCTTTAAGGCCAGATTCTACAATCCAAGGAATCATCATGCCATTTGTTAATGTGATCACTGTCTTCAGGTTTACCTCGTAGTCCAGAAACTACTGCTGGACAATCGTTTTGGTATTTAGAATATGGGACTAGGGGTTCCCATATTTAGGATGTATTCTGAAGGGGAATCCACCAGTCTTGTGTTCCACGTCCCTGGGAATCTTTTGGGCATATGAGTGTTGATATGTAAGAGTTTGTACTTCCATGTCACCAGAAAATATCCGGGCATGTTCATGATATTAAAAAAAGGAATGTGGATTTTGGAAGGCCTCAATCC
>NW_007235354.1:0-1308 GCF_000164805.1 Carlito syrichta | reverse complement strand
TAAGGGCTAAACCCGAATTTGGATTTTTGTAGCATAACTAGGGAATATGAAATCCTCATATACAGGCAAATGCACTGACATTCCTACGAAAGTATAAGGAAGGTGGGTGACATGGTTGCTCAAACTCCAAAAGAGTATACGACTTCTTCCTTAGATCTAAACAAAAATCAAGTTTTATGCATGTATCTCTGAACAGGAGTACTCATATACAGGTAACTGCACGGCTGTTGCTGAAAATGAGGAATCTGGGTTATAAGCGTCTTCAGTCCTGAAAATATACAGGGCATCTTGCTGAGAGTTAAAGAAGAATCAGGGATTCGAGGCATGAATGTGGGTAATAGCAATCCTCAAATACAGGAAACTACATGGCCTCTTGCTAATAAAAGAGAAGAAATCTGTTTTCCACGGTTCCTCTGTCAAAAAATCTACATGACTTCTTACTAAGGGCTAAACAAGAATCAGGGTTTCAAAAGAGACATCAAGGGAAAGAGAGTCCTCACATACAGGACACTATATGGCCTCCAACTATGTACGAATAAAGAATCATTGTTGTACGCATCCTCAATCAAAAATGTTCCCAGGTTGTCTGCTTTGGGACAAACAAGACACAGATTTTCGAGTTCCCCAAATTGTTCAGAGCAATTTAACATTCGGATATTATGAATCAGTCATTTCAGGACTCCAGCAACATTCTGGTCCTCTTAAATGTTGTAAATGGTATTGGGCACTCCAAGTCCGTTAGGTTCCTCAGAATAACTAAGACCAGATTCCAGGATATAAAGAATCTTCTTTCCATATTTGGATGTAACTCTGGTCTTAAGGTGAACCCTGTAATACTTCCCTTTCCGTGTCTGTATTTATTTTGAGACAGGACAAGGGTTTTGCACTCGAAAAATATTTACTACGTACTTTAAATGTTAACCAGGAATCATGGAATGCACGAACCTAGGAAACTTCTGGGCATCTCTCTTTTGATATACTGAATTTGGAATCCAAATCGACAGGAAAAATCAGGGCATCTTACTGAGAATAAAAAGGTAGTCCGGTTCTAGGTGTTCTAATATTCCAGAATCTACAGGACCTCTTGATAAGGTTTAATCAGCAATCTGGGTTTCTGGTTCCCTATATTTTCAGAGCTACTTCTTCTGTGGATATGCTAAATCTGTCATTACAGAGCCTCAGGATCTTTCTGGTCCTCTTGTTAATGGCAATCAAGGATTTGTCACTAGAAATCCTTTTGTTTCCTGGGACCATCCTATGACGATAATTATATTCTCCAGAATCAAAAGGTATATTGGTAAAAAAATT
>NW_007235353.1:0-792 GCF_000164805.1 Carlito syrichta | reverse complement strand
CACCCTGATTCTTGTTTAGCCCAAAGCAGATAGCCTGTTGACTTTAAGAACTGAGGACTGCTATAACCCCGATTTTTTTTCTTCCTTGGCAAGGGGCTGTGTGTTTTCCAGTATATTAGGACTCTCATTAGATACATCCTGCTTCGAAACTCTGATACTATTTAGAACTTTCCAAAATGCTCTGTAGATGTTTGGGATTGAGGACTCGTGTAACACAGATTCCTTATTCTTTCCTAGTAAAAGGTCATGTAGTTGTCTGTAAATAAGGACTCCATTTTCCAGATCATGCTCGAAAACACCATGATTTGTATTTACCCATAGCAAGATGACTTTAAGCTTTTTTGGGATTGAGAACCTGAGTAACGCAGATTCCTTATTCTTACATAGGAATAGGCAGTGAAGTTTTCTTTATGTGAAGACTCCCATTACCCAGATTCCTACTTCAAAAACCTGATTCGTGGTTACGTCTTAGGAAGACGGCCTGTAGTTTTTCGGATTGAGGACACATATAAGGAATATTCCTTATACTTCCTTAGCAGTATGACGTGTAGTTTCCTGTATATGGCACCCTCCATTACCCAACTTCCTACTTCACTCTACAGGATGCTGAGCCAGTTCCTGGTGACCGAGAATTCCAGTTTTCTCGATATCAAGAGAAAGACGTCCATATTTTTCTTTGGAAATGGAATCCATGATTCCTGGTTCGCCTTCACTAGACCTTCCCAAATGTGGAATATTCCAAACCTAAAACCGCAATTCCTACCTGCCCAACCTCAAGAATTTACTGTACAT
>NW_007235352.1:0-727 GCF_000164805.1 Carlito syrichta | reverse complement strand
CAGATACCCAGATGTTTCCTAATGAAGTGGAATCCATGGATCCTGGTTACAGTTTAATAATATGTACTGCATATTTGGCAATGGTAAAATCCTCAGCCCTCTACAAATAAAGAACAAACGGAAATTTAAGGATTACCAAGTTCATCCTAAGACCAAAGTTACATCCAAATACGGCAATATGATACTTTTTCTTCCGGTAGTTTGGCCTTAATTGTCCTGAGGATCTTAAGGGATTTGTACTACCAGATACCCGATTACAACTCTCAAGAGGACCAGAATGTTGCTGGAGTCCTGAAATGACTGATTCATGATACCCACAAGCCAAATAGCTCTGAAATATGAGAGGAGCTGAAACTTTGATTCTTGTTTATAATGCAGCAAGACACCCTGAGAATTTTTCCGATGGTGGACTAGTGTATCACAGATTCTATATTCTTCTTTACCGAGGGGCCATGTAATATCTGTATATGAGGACTCCCTTTCCCCAGAATCGTGTTTGGAAACCCTGATTCTTGTTTTGCCATTAACAAGATGTCATGTAGATATTGTGATTGAAGAACCGTGTAAAAGAGGTTTCTTAGTTCTCCTTAGATAGAGATCATATAGATTCTGCATATGAGGACGACTATTTCCTATGTTCCAGCTTCTAAACCCTGATTCTTCTTTAACCCACAGCAGATTGCCTGTTGATTTTAAGGACTGAGGACTGGTATAACCCCGATTCTTG
>NW_007235351.1:0-761 GCF_000164805.1 Carlito syrichta | reverse complement strand
AGACTTGCAAGTTCCAAGCAAACAATTCAAACTTCCATGATGCCTGACGTGCTTCACAAAACTTCACATCAAGGTCACAAGTGCACAATTTCAATACAGTTCGTTCAAAGTGTCTTCCATAGTGTTCAATAATTCATTCATATTATACTCTTTGTTCTAAACCCTGATTAATACAAACACTTTCGAAGTTAACTCTAGGTTCAACCCAAGTTCACTGATTCCTAATATTTTTTAACGATTGATATTATCAACTTAACACTATACTATAATGTATAAGTTTACTTAAATGACTTAATTTTTATTTATTTCATTAACGTTTTATGATTCAAAATAGTGCCCTGTAATTCTATAATAATTAATTCAAAACTCGTTCCTTACCATGACTTATATGAGTTTCATAAATCTAAAGTTTAATTTTTATATGATCTAGTGATTGGACTTTAATACTATGCTATAACTTATTAAGCTAATACCTTATCATTAAATCTTATAATTATCATTGACATATGATTTCTAAAAGCATAACACTATAATTCTCATTCTATTTTAATAAAAATGTGACTTTAACCCAAAACTGAAATCTTTTTTCCTAGTATATTAATACATGGCTACGTGTAAAATTTCCTATTGTCATATTAGAAGCAAAAACAATATCGTTGGAAAAATTTCGTTATACTAATCAAAGGATCTTAAAATTGGCCTACAAGAACAGGAACTAAAGTCATAATCTGAGAAAAGGAAACGTAAAAGCTTAAACAAAG
>NW_007235350.1:5263-9227 GCF_000164805.1 Carlito syrichta | reverse complement strand
AGCCATTAAACCCCAGTCACTAATATATAATTTTCACCGGGTACAGGACAGTCCACTTTAGAGTTATAAGCACAGTCTCTCCATTTCGGGAAGCCAGTATCTCGCCGCATGAGTGACCAGTCCTTTTCCGTATCATCGAAGGGGCAAGCAGGTACGCTGAGAGGTGATGAAGCTCTAGTCGCACGGCTAGGGGCGGTTCCTCCAGGCATTAACATCTCCAGTCGCCAACCGTCCTTGATATTGTCCTGATAAGGGCTTTCTGTACTCAGAGACTTAAAGGTAGACATTAAGCAAGAAGGCTGGTAATTATTAAAAGCAGAATTATTATGAAAACAAATAGGGAGGGAGTTGGAATGTCTTTCATAAGAAAAATTATGATTAGTAACAAGTTTGACTTGAGCACGAAATAAAGTAGGCTCTCCCCTTTTCCTGTAATAAGACTTCCATTTTATCAGAGGTTTTATACTTTCTTCTGGATCTCAATGTCTAGTCATAGCTGAATAGCCTGAAGAGTCCTAATTTAAATGATTAGTAACAAATAAAGTGTGATTCAAGATGTGGTGAGGAGAGCTATACTTGAACTCACCCTCTTATAACTTAATTGATTTTTTAAAGTTTGGTGAACTCTTTCAACTATGGCTTGACCTTGTGGATTGTAGGGAATTTCTGTGGAATGAGAAATATTAAATTAGGAGTAAAATTGCTGGAAAGATTTAGATGTATATGCAGGACCGTTGTTGGTTTTCAGTTGCTCTGGCATACCTAGCTGTGAAAAGCAAAAGAATGAATGTTGTACCACGTCCTTGTAAGCTTCTTCCAGTTTTTTCTGAAGCTATAATAACATGAGAAAATGTATCTACATTCATATGCAAATAAGACAATTTTTCCAAATCTGGGAAAACGAGTTACATCCACTCGTCATAGTATGTTAGGTCTCAGTCCTTGAGAGTTGACTCCTCCTGGGAGCTGGAACAAACGTTTTTGAATTCTCAGAGAGTAAACTGAATGTAAATTGTTTACAGTCCTCTGGGCTTAAAGGTATAGTAAAGAAACAATTCTGTAAATCAATAACTATAATATTAAAGTTAACAGGTATAGCAATCCAGGCTGTAACATTCCATGGCTCCCATAGTAGTGTTCATAGCTCTTAAATCCTGTAAAAGCCTCCATATACCAGATTTGTTCTTATTTACAAAACTTAGGAGTGTTTTCAGGGCTAGTGGTTGCCATTCAGGGGGGCTAGCAGAAGGCTCTATATGACCAAACTTTAATTGTTGTAAAACTAGTTTTTTGACTGCCTTAGCTTTTCTCAGGGCATGGGCTATTGTTCCAACCAAATCAGTTTTTCGACTTTCCAGGTAATAGGTTCTTGGGAACAATGGATTTAATACCAGCTTAATTTGTCTTTTCATTAACTTGGACAGGTTCCTGCATTACCTGTCGTCTTTGCCAAGTCCCTTAAAGGGATCATAGTCCATTCACAGTATTTGTGCTGAAGCTTTATCATTAGGGCTATATAAATGCATGCTTATTTGAGCAAGAATAGCTCTTCCCCATAATGTAAAGGGGATAGATGGAATAACTTATGGGCAAAAAGTTTTTGAAGTCTCATTTGTCTAATTTAAATTTTGAGAGCTATTGGCTACTGAGGGTACTCGGCCAATGCTTATGAGTCCTAAAGGAGCTTTTTGAGTAAACCAAGAAGCAGGCTAATTTTCCCGGCAATACAGGAAACATCGGTTCCGGTGTCCAATAAGTCTTTAATCTTAACTCCTTGTATATATAGAGGTTTAGGGTTAGTAACCTCCTGAGCCAAAAAAAACAACATCGCTAGAGTCAAATTCAGAGTTACCTCTAGGCAGGTTAGTTAATTTTACCTGTTTTATGATAAGGCAGGAGCAGCAACTGGGCTATTTTCTGACCTTTGTTAAACTAGACAGTTTTGTAAGGGGGAGCAACAAGCACCTGGATTTGCCCTGTGTTATCCGAATCCCCCACTCCAGGAATAATGGAAATTCCTTGTAAAGACAAGGAACTTCTGCCTAATATTACACCCACTATTCCTTCTGGGAGAGGGCCCTTCTCCCACAGGAATTGGTGTTACCAGAATGTTCGGAGTTAATATTGTTGTCGTGGAGGAACACAAGTTCAGTCCGGTACTCCCAGGGGTGGCTCGTTGTTGATTTAAAGGATTATCATTTTTATGAAATTTAGATAGGCATTGTCTAGCTTAATGAAAGCCTTTTTGGCAGTTGGAACTCAAAGTTTTTAGTCGAGTAGACCCAGTAAATGGTGACAGTGTGCCATGTAAGTTAGCTATACCTTGCTTAATCAGACAGTCTCTGCTAATGTATCTGACTTGACCACAGTTAAAGCAAGACTGCAAAGAGATATTCTTTTGTTTATTACTTATATACTTTTACTTATATAAATTATTTATATATTGTTTATGTATTACTTATATTATTTATTACTTATATATTATTTATATTGCTTATATATATTGCTTATATTGCTATCTATACTGCTTATATTGCTATATTATTTATTTTACTTATATTACTTATATTATTTACATATTGCTTAGGTATGACTTATGTTATTTATATTACTTATATATTCTTTATATACATAGCTTATTTTGCTTACATATATATATTGCTTATATATATTACTTATATTACTTATATCACTTACACTTTACTTATATACATTTGTTTATTATTACTTGAGCTTTCTACATTTCTATAAGGAAAAGAAAAGTGTGACTAAGTTCAGGCTTTATTTCAGTATTCTTAACTTTTAAGGAAAACTTTAGAGAGATGTGCAGCAAGGGTGGCAAGAAGGAAGGGTTTTTAATCATCATAATTATCAATAGCATTGTCTGATATAATCAACTATATTCCCGGTCTTTTTTATCAGTCTTATTAAAGCCAACAATTGTTATTAGCATTTTTAACAGCCAATTGTTTTACTAAAATTTTTGCTGCCTCTTTGCTAGTAATTATGCGTTTGATGGTGGTGGTTATTTTAGAAATGAAATCCCCCTAATTTTTGTCTGCCTTTTGCTTTATCTTAGACAAAGAAAGAGTTTAAGTGGAATTAGCAGGCAACTTTCTGTACAAAATCTAGAAAAGAATTTACTTTATCTTTGCTTACATTAACACCTTTATGTTTTAACACTTTAGACATGATTCAAATATAGGCTTGCCTTTCTTTAGAGCCGCAGTTCCCCATAGCTGTAAAAACACCAATATACACAATACACAGTAATATCTCTACAAAAACTGAATAGTACTTTACGGTGATAATGAGATGCGCAGTCCGTCGGTGACACTATACAACCAATCTGCTTGCCTATCAACCCGCGCACTATGTGGGGGCTGCAGCACCCTAAGGCAAGGTCTGTCCGGAAAGGAGATGAATGAACAAACGGGGAACATATATATACAATTACCGGAGTCAGGTCCCTGAGTTTGGACGCAAAAGCTGTCGGAGTTCCGGCTCCGACCTAGGAGGGAGGGTTAGGACCCACACCGGAGAGTCAAGACGGAGAGAAGAGACCACTTGGAGGCAGTTCTTCTGGGATCAGTCTGATCAGGACTGAGTCTAAATTTTATTCAGACACCTTCCAAATTATCCACCATTTTCTATACCTTCCAGCAGTGTGATAATTACTTGCTGGGGGCGTACAAATTCCATGATGTATATCGCGCCTTACAAACTATGCATCACAAGACCATCTCGAGACTTGCAAGTTCCAAGCAAACAATTCAAACTCCATGATGCCTGATGTGCTTCACAAAACTCACATCAAGGTCACAGGTGCACAATTTCAATACAGTTCGTTCAAAGTGTCTTCCATAGTGTTCAATAATTCATTCATATTATACTCTTTGTTCTAAACCCTGATTAATACAAAAACTTTCGAAGTTAACTCTAGGTTCAACCCAAGTTCACTGAT
>NW_007235350.1:0-4512 GCF_000164805.1 Carlito syrichta | reverse complement strand
AGAAAGAAGTACAACTTAGAAGGGACAAGGTCATATAAAATAATTCTGCTGTTGCAACTTTCCATCAGGTGTATAGAGATTTACTTATAAGTTTTACTGCCATGTATGCACACCGGTCACTAATCACACTCCAATATCATAGGCATAACTGATATCCTATGTCAGAGGCAATCTTCCAGATGGGCCTTTACAAGCCTCAGCCATATAGCTATACATGTTGGCTCCCAACACCAGAATGTTGCTGGAGTCCTGAAATGACTGATTCATAATACCCACAAGCCAAATATTTCTGAAACATAAGACGAGCTCGAAGCCTTGATTCTTGTTTATACCACAGCAAGACACCCTGAGAATTTTTTGGATTCTGCACTTGTGTATCACAGATTCCTTATTCGTCTTTACTGAGGGTCCGTGTAATATCTTGTATATGAGGACTCCCTTTCCCCAGAATCCTGTTTGGAAAACCTGATTCTTCATTGGCCATTAGCAAGATGTCATGTAGATATTGTGATGGAGGAACCGTGTAAAAGAGGTTTCTTAGTTCTCCTTAGATAGAGATCATATAGATTTTGCATATGAGGACTGCTATTACCTATATTCCAGCTTCTAAACCCTGATTCTTGTTTAGCCCACAGCAGAGGGCCTGTTGATTTTAAGGACTGAGGACTGCTATAACCTGAGGACTGCTTTAACCCCGATTCTTTTTCTTCCTTGGAAAGGGGCTGTGATTTTTTCTGTATATTAGGACTCTCATTAGATACATTCTGCTTCAAAACACTGATTCTTTTAGAACGTTCCACGATGCTATGTAGATTTTTGGTATTGAGGAATCGTGTGACCAAGATTCCTTAGCCTTTCTTACCAAAAGGTTATATAGTTGCCTGTAAATAAGGACTCCATTTTCCAGATTCATGCTCGAAAACACCATGATTTGTCTTTAGACCATAGGAAGATGACCTTAAACTTTTTTGGGATTGAGGACCTGAGTAACGCAGATTCCTTATGCTTACTTAGCAAGAGACAGTGAAGTTTCCTGTATGTGAGGACTCCCATTACCCAGATTCCTACTTCAAAAATCTGATTCGTGGTTACAACTTAGGAAGACGGCCTGTAGTTTTGGAACTGAGGACTCATATAAGGAAGATTCCTTATAATTCCTTAAAAATATGTCAGGTAGTTTCCTGTATATGACGACCACCATTACCCTGCTTCCCGCATCACTCTGCAGGATGCCGAGACAGTTCCTAGTGACTGAGAATTTCAGTTTTGTGAATATCAAGAAGAAGACGTCCATAATGTTCTTTAGGAACTGGAATCCAAGATTCTTGGTTCCCTTCCACAGGACCTCCGCAAAATGTGGAATATTCCAAACACAAAACCCCAATTCCTGCCTGCCAACCAACAAGAATATTCTGTACATTGAGGTCACCTAAATCGAGGAATTTTGTGCCAATATACCTTTTGATTCTGGGGAATATGATTATGGTCGTAGGTGGTCCAGGAAACAAAAGGAATTCTAGGGCCAAATCCTAGATTACAACTAACAAGAGGACCAGAAAGATCCTGAGTATCTCTAATGACAGATTTAGAGTATCCACGGAGCAAGTAGCTCTAAAAATGTAGGGACCCAGTAGCCCAGATTGCTTATTAAACCTTATTAAGAGGCGCTGTAGATTCCAGAAGATGAGAACTCCTAGAAAAGGATGTCCTTTTAATTCTCAGTAAGATGGCCAGATTTTTCCTGTCGATTTGGATTCCAAATTCAGTATATCAAAAGACAGATGCCCAGAAGTTTCCTAGGTTTGTGGATTACATGATTCCTGGTTACCATTAAAAGTATGTAGTAAACATTTGGCAAGTGCTAAAACATTATCCCTTCTGAAAATAAAAAGAGACACGGAATGGGAAGGATTACATGGTTCACCTTAAGAACAGTGTTACATCCAAATATGACAAGAAGATTCTTTTTGTCCTGGAATCTGTCCTTAGTTATTCTGAGGAACCTAAAGGACTTGGAGTGCCCAATACCATTTACAACTTTTAAGAGGACCAGAATGTTGCTGGAGTACTGAAATGACCGGTTCATAATATCCAAATGATAAATTGCTCTGAAACCTTTGGGGAGCACGAGGATCTGTTTCTTTTTTGTCCCATAGCAGAAAACCTGGGAATTTTTGGATTGAGGGCGCGTTCAACCATGATTCTTTACTCATACTTTGTTGGAGGCCATGTAGTGTCCTGTATGTGAGGACTCTCTTTCCCTTGATTCCTGTTTCGAAACCCTGATACTTGTTTAGCCCTTAGTAAGAAGTCTTGTAGATTTTTTGATAGAGGAACCGTGGAAAACAGATTCCTTCTCTTTTATTAGCAAGAGGCCATGTAGTTTCCTGTATATGAGGATTGCTATTACCCACATTCATGCCTCGAATCCCTGATTCTTCTTTAGCCGTCAGCAAGATGCCCTGTAGATTTTCACGACTGAGGACTCATGTACCCAGATTCCTTATTATAGCAACAGCAATGCAGTTACCTGTATATGAGGACTCCCTGTTCTCAGATACATGCGTCGAAGGCTTGATTCTTGTTTAGATCTTAGGAAGATGCCGTATATTTTTTTGGAGATTGAGAACACATCTCACCCACATTCCTTATCCTTTCTTAGGAAAACTCCGTGCATTTGTCTGTATATGAGCATTTCATTTCCCTAGTTTATGCTTCAAAAACCCAAATTTGTGTTTAGTCCTTAGCAAGAAACTCTGAAGTTTTATTTTGATGGAGGACGAGTGTAAACCAGATTCCTTATTCTCCTTTAGCAATACACAGTGTAGTTTCCTGTATATGACGACTGCCATTATCCAGATTCCTACTCCCAAAACCTGAATGGTGGTTATCTCTTAGCAAAACGGTCTGTAGGATTTTGGTTGGAGGCCTCGTGTAACCAAGATTCCTTATTCTTCCATAGCAACAGGTCGTGTAGTGATCTATATATGAGGATTCCCATTGTTGAAATTCCTGCTTCATTCCCAGCAAGACGCCTAGATATTTCCTGGTGACCTAGAATTCCAGTTGCTTGGATATCAAGAGAGAGACTCCCATAAAGTTCTTGAGGAATTGGAACCCAAGATTTCTGGTCCCTTTTCAAAAGACACACTAAAAATGTGGCGACGTAGAAGCCCAGATTGGTGATTAAACCTTATCAAGAGACTTTGTAGATTAGGCGATTGAGAACTCCAAGAACCAGATTCCCTTTCCGTTCTCAGCAAGATGCCCTGAATTTCCCTGTCCATGTGGATTCCCAAACTCTTGTACAAAAATGCAGATGCCCAGATGTTTCCGAGGGACATGGAATCCATGTATCCTGATTATATTTTAATAATACGTACTAAGTATATGGCAACTGAGAAACCCTCGGCCCCTCTACAAATAAAGTACAAACGGAAATTTAAAGATTACCAATTTCATCTTAATACCAAAGTTACATCCAAATATGGCAATATGATTCTTTTTTTCCGATAAGCTGTCCTCAATTTTCCCGAGGAACTTAAGGGATTTGTACTACAGATACAAGATTACAACTCTCAACAGGACCAGAATGTTGCTGGAGTCCTGAAATGAGTGATTCATAATACCCACAAACCAAATATCTCTGAAACATGAGACGAGCTCGAAACCTTAATTCTTGTTTATACCGCAGCAAGACACCCTGAGAATTTTTCGGATTGTGGAATAGTGTATTACAGATTCCTTATTCTTCTTTACCGAGGAGCCATGTAATGTCTTGTAAATGAGGACTCCCTTTCTCCAGAATCCTGTTTGGAAACCCTGATTATTGCTTTGCCATTGGCAAGATGTCATGTAGATATTGTGATGCAGGAACTGTGTAAAAGAAGTTTCTTATTTCTTCTTAGTTAGAGATCATGTAGATTCTGCATATGAGCACTACTATTACCTATGTTCCAGCTTCTAAACCCTGATTCTTGTTTAGCCCAAAGCAGATAGCCTGTTGACTTTAAGAACTGAGGACTGCTATAACCCCGATTTTTTTTCTTCCTTGGCAAGGGGCTGTGTGTTTTCCAGTATATTAGGACTCTCATTAGATACATCCTGCTTCGAAACTCTGATACTATTTAGAACTTTCCAAAATGCTCTGTAGATGTTTGGGATTGAGGACTCGTGTAACACAGATTCCTTATTCTTTCCTAGTAAAAGGTCATGTAGTTGTCTGTAAATAAGGACTCCATTTTCCAGATCATGCTCGAAAACACCATGATTTGTATTTACCCATAGCAAGATGACTTTAAGCTTTTTTGGGATTGAGAACCTGAGTAACGCAGATTCCTTATTCTTACATAGGAATAGGCAGTGAAGTTTTCTTTATGTGAAGACTCCCATTACCCAGATTCCTACTTCAAAAACCTGATTCGTGGTTACGTCTTAGGAAGACGGCCTGTAGTTTTTCGGATTGAGGACTCATATAAGGAACATTCCTTATACTTCCTTAGCAGTATGACG
>NW_007235349.1:0-873 GCF_000164805.1 Carlito syrichta | reverse complement strand
GTGTGTCTTTTGAAAAGGGACAAGGGAATCTTGGGTTCAATTCATAAGAACTTATGAGAGTCTTTCTCTTGATATCCAAGCAACTGGAATTCTAGGTCACCAGGAAATATCTTGTCGACTTACTGAAAATGAAGCAGGAATTTCAGCATTGGGAGTCCTCATACACAGAACACTATATGACCTGCTGAAATGGAAGACATCTTGGTTACACGAGGCCTCAATCCCAAAAACCTACACGAGGCCTCCATCCCAAAAACCTACAGACCATCTTGCAAGAGATAACCACCATTCAGGTTTTGGTGTAGGAATCTCGATAATGGGAGTCCTCAAATACAGGAAGCTGCATTGTCTATTGCTAAAGGAGTATAAGGAATCTGGTTTACACGTGTCCTCCATCCCAATAAAATTTCAGGGTTTCTTGCTAAGGGCTAAACACGAATTTGGGTTTTGAAGCATAAACTAGGGAAATGAAATCCTCATATACAGTCATATGCACTGACTTTTCCTAAGAAAGAATAAGGAATGTGGGTGACATGATTTCTCAATCTCCAAAAAAGTATACGGCGTCTTCCTAAGATCTAAACAAGAATCAAGCTTTTGCGCATGTGTCTGTGAACAGGAGTACTCATATACAGGTTACTGCACAGCTGTTGCTAAAAATAAGGAATCTGTGTTATATGAATCCTCATTCCGGAATATCTACAGGGCATCTTGCTGACGGCTAAAGAAGAATCAGGAATTGGAGGCATGAATGTGGATAATAGCAATCCTCAAATACAGGAAACTACATGGTGTCTTGTTAATAAAGGAGAAGAAATCTGTTTTACACGGTTTCTCTATCAAAAATCTAAATGTCTTCTTACAAAGTGCTAA
>NW_007235348.1:0-810 GCF_000164805.1 Carlito syrichta | reverse complement strand
AAAAGAGACAAGGTAGGGGAAAGATACAGGGTCAACTTAAGACCAGAGTTACATCCAAATTTGGCAAGAAGACTCTTTTGTCCTGGAATCTGGCTTAGTTTTTCTGAGAAACCTAACGGACTTGGAGTGCCCAATACCACTTACAACTTTTAAGAGGACCAGAATGTTGCTGGAGTACTGAATTGACCGATTCATAATATCCAAATGCTAAATTGCTCTGAATCATTTGGAGAGCTCGAAGATCTGTTTCTTGTTTGTCCCATAGCAGACAACCTGGGAATCTTTTGGATTGAGGTCGCATACAACAATGATTCTCTATTCATACTTAGTTGGAGGTCATGTAGTGTCCTGTATGTGAAGAATCTCTTTCCCTTGATTCCTGTTTTGAAACCCTGATTATTGTTTAGACCTTAGTAAGAACTCATGTAAATTTTTTGAAAGAGGAACCGTGGAAAACAGATTTCTTCTCTTTTATTAGCAAGAGGCCCTGTAGTTTCCTTTATATGAGGATTTCTATTACCCAAATTCATGCCTTGTATCCCTAATTCTTCTTTAGCCGTCAGCAAGATGCCCTGTATATTTTCAGGACTGAGGACTCGTATAACCCAGATTTCTTATTTTTAGCAAGAGCCGTGCAGTTACCTGTATATGAGTACTCCTGTTCAGAGATACATGCGTCGAAAGCTTGATTCTTGTTTAGATCTTAGGAATTCGTCATTTATTTTTTTTGGAGATTGAGAAAACATGTTACCCACATTCCTTATTCTTTCTTAAGAAAAGTCAGTGCATTTGTCTGTATAAGACCGTTCA
>NW_007235347.1:0-808 GCF_000164805.1 Carlito syrichta | reverse complement strand
GAGTAACCATGGAAAATACATTCCTTATTTTTTCTTACCAAGAGCCGCAAAGTTTCCTGTAATGAGGACTGTTAGCCACATCACTGCTTCGAATCCCTGAATCTAGTTTAGCCCTTAGCAAGGCACCCTATAGATTTTTGGAGATTGAAAACACGTGTAACCCAGATCGTTATTCTTTCTTAGCAAAGACCGTGTAATTGCCTGTATATGAAGACTCCATCTCTCCAGATTCATGTATCCAATTCCCTGATTCGTATTTAGCCCTAAACTGACACCCTGAATTTTTTTGTGATTGAGGACACATGTAACCATATTTTTTTAGTCTTCCTTAGCAATAGTCAGTGCAGTTTCCTCTATATGAATTCTCCTATTACCCAGATTCCTACTTCAAAAGCCAGATTCTTGGTTACCTCTTAATCAGACGCCCTGTGGATTTTTGGGATTGAGGACTAGTGCAACCAAAACTCCTCATTCTTCCTTAGCAAGTGGCCGTGTTTTCCTGTATATGAGGATGCCCATTACCCAGAATCCTGCTTCATTCTCAACAAGGCACTGAGACATTTCCTGGTGTCCTAGCATTCCAATTATTTGGATATCAAGAGAAAGACTCCCATAAGGTCCTTGGGGAACTGGAATCCAAGATTACTGGTTCCCCTTAACAAGACCATCCCAAAATGTGGAATCTTCTAAACCCAATGTCCCAATTCCCACCAGCCCGACCACAAGAAATTTCTGTAGTTTGAGGTAACCTGAATCGAGGGATTTTGTACCAACATGTCATTTGATTCCTGGGGTACCTGAATATGTT
>NW_007235346.1:0-742 GCF_000164805.1 Carlito syrichta | reverse complement strand
GCTGAGGATTGTTCTGGCTATTCTTGGACGTTTGTGTTTCCATATGAATTCCTGTGTTGTTTTTTCTAGATCTGAGAAGAATGTTGTTGGTAATTTAATGGGTATTGCATTGAATTTGTAGATTGCCTTAGGTAAGATGGACATCTTCACAATGTTGATTCTTCCAATCCATGAACATGGGATATTTTTCCACTTATTCGTGTCAGCTTTGATTTCTTTGAGCAGTGTTTTGTAATTTTCATTGTAAAGGTCTTTCACGTCTCTGGTTAGGAAGATGCCAAGGTATTTCACTTTTTTTGTGGCTATTGTGAATGGAACTGTGTTTTTTATTTGGGTTTCTGTTTGTTTATTATTGGTGTAGAGAAATGTGATTGTCTTTTGTACATTTATTTTGTATCCTGAGACTTTGCCAAAGGCTTTTGTCAATGTAAGGAGGCCTTTGACAGATTCTCTTGGGTTTTCAAGGTACACCATCATATCATCTGCATAGAGAGATAACTTGACTTCCTCTTTTCCTATTTGAATACCTCTGATTGCCTCCTCTTCTCTGATTGCTTTAGCCAGGACTTCCAATACTATGTTTAACAGAAGGGGAGAGAGTGGGCATCCTTGTCTAGTTCCAGTTTTCAGGGGAATTGATTCCAATTTTTATCCATTTAGGAGTATGCTGGCTGTGGGTTTCTCATAGATGGCTTTTACTATTTTGATGTATGTTCCCCATATGCCTAGATGTTCAAGGGTG
>NW_007235345.1:0-761 GCF_000164805.1 Carlito syrichta | reverse complement strand
AACTCTTGTTTTATTCCAATCCACAGAAATGTATCTTCTGCTAAATTGAAGCACTTTGTTAACAGCAAGTGTCTTTGTTTAACAACAATATGTCCTTTGAACCTGCAGTCCCTCAACTTTTTGGCATCAGGAACTGTTTCTGTGGATGTGCAGTCAGACTCATAAGGAGTACACCACCTAGATCCCTCGCATGTGCAGTTCACAAGAAGTTTTATGCTCCTTTCAGACTCTAATGCCACAGTTGATCTGACAGAAGGTGGAGCTACACTGGCCTGTCACTCACCTGCCACTGTGTGGCCTGGTTTCTAACAGTCCATTAACAAGTACCAATCCTGTTCATGGAAAGGAGTTGAGGACCCTTGCTTTAAAGTACTTATAGCCATCCAGGATGACCTACTGAGACCTTCTCTCTACAATAATTCAAAAGCATAGTTGGGTGTGGTGGCACACACCTGTAGTCCCAACTACTTGGGAGCCTGAGACCACAAGATCACTTGAACTTAGCAGGCTGAGGCTGCAGTGAGCCGTGATTGTACCACTGCACTTTATTCTAAACTATACAGTGAGACTCCAGGACCTAAACTTCAGGCTTCCTTGATAATTCACGCATGTGCCCCTTTCCCAACATGACTTGCAAAACCATCAGCTCGCCTGAAGTTTCACTGACTTTCCGTGCAGAGCCCTCTCGTGGTCAAAAGTGGACGTGCAGGGTTTGTGGGTAGATGGTGAACTTGGCCTCATTGCCGCAGAATGGTGAGCTC
>NW_007235344.1:1863-3595 GCF_000164805.1 Carlito syrichta | reverse complement strand
GTGTTTTCTTTTTTACATAATTACCTAAAGAAAAAATGGGCATCCTTTCCAGTTTTTATAAGATTAGAAAACAAAAAAATGTGAAACAAGGCAAATCAGGACTGTCAGGAGTTGCCTAGGGATGTGCCATCGAAACTCTTGTTTTATTCCAATCCACAGAAATGTATCTTCTGCTAAATTAAAGCACTTTGTTAACAGCAAGTGTCTTTGTTTAACAACAATATGTCCTTTGAACCTGCAGTCCCTCAACTTTTTGGCATCAGGAACTGTTTTTGTGGATGTGCAGTCAGACTCATAAGGAGTACACCACCTAGATCCCTCGCATGTGCAGTTCACAAGAAGTTTTATGCTCCTTTCAGACTCTAATGCCACAGTTGATCTGACAGAATGTGGAGCTACACTGGCCTGTCACTTACCTGCTACTGTGTGGCCTGGTTTCTAACAGTCCATTAACAAGTACCAATCCTGTTCATGGCAAAGGAGTTGAGGACCCTTGCTTTAAAGTACTTATATCCATCCAGGATGACCTCCTTAGACCTTCTCTCTACAATAATTCAAAAGCATAGTTGGGTGTGGTGGCACAGACCTGTAGTCTCAACTACTTGGGAGCCTGAGACCACAAGATCACTTGAACTTAGCAGGCTGAGACTGCAGTGAGCCGTGATTGTACCACTGCACTTTATTCTAAACTATACAGTGAGACTCCAGGACCTAAACTTCAGGCTTCCTTGATAATTCACGCATGTGCCCCTTTCCCAACATGACTTGGAAAACCATCAGCTCGCCTGAAGTTTCACTGACTTTCCGTGCAGAGCCCTCTCGTGGTCAAAAGTGGACGTGCAGGGTTTGTGGGTAGATGGTGAACTTGGCCTGATTGCAGCAGAATGGTGAGCTCTACTGACTTTTACTTGTTTGTAGCTTTGTTTTTACACTCTTTCTTTCTGATACAGCAGAATGGTGAGCTCTGCTGACTTTTACTTGTTTGTAGCTTTGTTTTTACACTCCTTTCTGATACAATTTCTAGAAAATAAAATACACTGCAATAAAAATCAGGGACTATCTGTGTGCACAGCTCTGTCTTGCCTTCTATTCCACCCATCTACTCTAGTAGGCTCCGCAGTGGCTGCTCAAGGAATATGAGCCTGTATTCATAACTGTGCTCACAGACCTTGGGTTGGTCATGCTGGAGCCAGGTTTAATGAGAGTCAAGATCTAAGAACGTCACATCTCATATTGTCCATGGAAAGCTAGTTTCTATTCCTAGTTCCTCAGGTGAACTCTCACTCTGAGAGCTTTTCTGTCTCCTCAATAAATCCTGCTTTAAAAATTAAAAAATAAATAAATAAATACATGAATAAATAAATAATACCAGAGAAGAAAGACTTCCTTGGCCATACTGGGCTGCAGAACTCTGAATGCTGTGACTTTGGCATAGATGCTCCCCGAGCACAGAGGAAATCTGGGGGTCTGAGAACTACAGAAAAAAGGTTCAGCTACATTTGCCATGCTCGCCTGACCACAGAATGCTTGAAGTAACATCTGATAACATCCAGAAAGCTATTTCTCAAAGTGACACACACACCGAGAAAACACTCTATTGAGGGTTTTCTGTTTTTTTGTTTTTTAAGTCAAAGTCTCCCTCTGCCACCCAGGCTGGAGTGCAATGCACAATTACGACTACTGCAGCCTGATCTGGGCTCAGGCTATCCTCCTACCTCAGCCTATATGTGAG
>NW_007235344.1:0-1796 GCF_000164805.1 Carlito syrichta | reverse complement strand
TCTGGCTAATTTTTGATGTTTGTAGAGACAGGGTCTTGCCATGCTGCCCAGGCTTCTTGAGATATTTTTTACTCAGAGTGCTTTTAGATGGAGCTGAGATTTCATCAACATATGGAGCTAAATGAACCATGCTGACATGTCAGATGCTTCACATTCTTGACTGAACCAGATTGAGCACTAAAAGAGTAAAATCCGAATCCTATCTTCTCTGTAGTGAAAACAGCAAGTGCTGGTATATGCTGTCTTGCCAGGTGCCACACTAAGCATGCCACATTTACAAGTATATATTTTTTTGAGTCGGGGTTTCACTGTGTTATCCAGGCTGAAGTGCCTCAGAAGCATGCCACAGATTTAATCCTCACAACAATGGTGTCTATCTGACTATGCTAAGCTCCTCACTCCACTTCACAGGCAATGCAAAGGGGGCACGAAGGGCATCCCTTGTCCAAAGTCACAGGTCAGCAAGAGCAGAGTGGGCCTTTGAAAGTCCCAGGACGCCCCCAGCATAGCAGGCCTGCTGCCTTGTCATGGCCGTATTGACACATGACACTTTCTCATGCACTGCCCATGGAGTACTTTCCTCAGGTGACTGGTGAATCTTGCAGGGCAACCCGCTGCCCACACACAGGCTGCCAGCTGGTCAGATGGTGATTATAGGCACAGAGGGGACCAAAGCCAGCGCTGCTGGGTTCTGAACACACCTGTGGTCCTGTGGCTTTAGGGTTCTGCAGCTGCTGACCACATAGGTGTGCTCGTTCCATCTTCTCTATAAAACTTAAAGCCCAACACCCAAAAGTGTCCACTGAAACCAGGTTTTCAGGTATGCTGAACGAGGACCGTTTTTAAGTTAAGGATGTTGCTGTCCATCACATTTACTAAGATAAAAAAGTCATTCTCAGAACTTTGATAGGAACATTATTATGAGAAAGTCCACATTTGCAACTCAGAGCTCATGTGATCTTTCACAGGAAGAAAATGTATCAGATTATTCAGCATCAAAGTCGGTTCAGAGTTGTGGTGTTATCATTGGGTACCAAGTGCATCCACCGAAAACTTTGGCCAAAAAACCAGTTTCTCCAATGACTTACATAATTTTTTTTTTTTTTTTGAGTTGGAGTCTCACTCTGTTGCCCAGACTGGAGTGCAGTGGCCGCTCCCGGCCACCGCAGCCTCGACCTGCCGGGCTCCAGCGATCCTTCCACCTCAGCCTTCCGAGTAGCTGGAATTACAGGCATGCGCTACCACGCCCGGCTGATTTTTTGATTTATTGTAGAGATGAGGTCTCGAACACGTGGGCTCAGGCAATACACTCACCTCAGCCTCCCAAAGGCACTGGATTACAGGCTGAGCCACCGAGCCCGGCGACTTACCTAATTTAAAAATACTTAAGTGCAAGCAACCTTTTGGGGTCCCCTCCCACTGGTGGAGCGTATAAGTTCTCTCAATAAATACTACTTTCAAAAAAACTTAATAACTTAAGTGAAATTGCATCATTTCTTTAAAAGATTGTCATTTTTTTAAAAGCCCTAAAAAAAAACATAGCTTTCATACATTTTGATTTTTCTGATGTGATTCTTAAGTAATAGTAAAACTTCAACACTGGAACCAAGGGATAAAGACCCTGGAAGGCTTTGAATCAAGAGAGGTCTGTGAAGTCTTCCCATGTAGACTCAGGTGCCCTCCTGACTCACAGTACTTGACTCCTCTGAGCCTCAGTTTCTTCAAGGCTTAAATAGGGACCCAGCTGGGCACATTGGCTGTAATTCCAGTGATTTGGGAGGCCAAGGCTGCAGGAT
>NW_007235343.1:0-4460 GCF_000164805.1 Carlito syrichta | reverse complement strand
GAGCCTGAGACCACAAGATCACTTGAACTTAGCAGGCTGAGGCTGCAGTGAGCCGTGATTGTACCACTGCACTTTATTCTAAACTATACAGTGAGACTCCAGGACCTAAACTTCAGGCTTCCTTGATAATTCACGCATGTGCCCCTTTCCCAACATGACTTGGAAAACCATCAGCTCGCCTGAAGTTTCACTGACTTTCCGTGCAGAGCCCTCTCGTGGTCAAAAGTGGACGTGCAGGGTTTGTGGGTAGATGGTGAACTTGGCCTCATTGCCGCAGAATGGTGAGCTCTGCTGACTTTTACTTGTTTGTAGCTTTGTTTTTACACTCCTTTCTGATACAATTTCTAGAAAATAAAATACACTGCAATAAAAATCAGGGACTATCTGTGTGTACAGCTCTGTCTTGCCTTCTATTCCACCCATCTACTCTAGTAGGCTCCGCAGTGGCTGCTCAAGGAGTATGAGCATGTATTCATAACTGTGCCCACAGACCTTGGGTGGGTCATGCTGGAGCCAGGTTTAATGAGAGTGAAGAATCTAAGAAGGTCACATCTCAGAATGTCCATGGAAAGCTAGTCTCTAAACCTAGTTCCTCAGGTGACCTCTCACTCTGAGAGCTTTTCTGTCTCCTCAATAAATCCTGCTTTAAAAATTAAAAAATAAAGAAAGAAATACATGAATAAATAAATAATACCAGAGAAGAAAGACTTCCTTGGCCATACTGGGCTGCATAACTCTGAATGCTGTGACTTTGGCATAGATGCTCCCCTAGCACAGAGGAAATCTGGGGATCTGAGAACTACAGAAAAAGGGTTCAGCTACATTTGCCATGCTCGCCTGAACACAGAATGCTTGAAGTAACATCTGATAACATCCAGAAAGGTATTTCTCCCAGTGACACACACACCTAGAAAACACTCTATTGAGGGTTTTCTTTTTTTTTGTTTTTTTGTTTTTTAAGTCAAAGTCTCCCTCTGCCACCCAGGCTGGAGTGCAATGCACAATTACGACTACTGCAGGCCTGATCTGGGCTCAGGCTATCCTCCTACCTCAGCCCAAATGTGAGTGCCACCATGTCTGGCTAATTTTTTGATGTTTGTAGAGACAGGGTCTTGCCATGCTGCCCAGGCTTCTTGAGATATTTTTTTACTCAGGGTGCTTTTAGATGGAGCTGAGATTTCATCAACATATGGAGCTAAATGAACCATGCTGACATGTCAGATGCTTCACATTCTTGGCTGAACCAGATTGAGCACTAAAAGAGTAAAATCCGGATCCTATCTTCTCTGTAGTGAAAACAGCAAGTGCTGGTATATGCTGTCTTGCCAGGTGCCACTCTAAGCATGCCACTTTTACATGTATATATTTTTTTGAGTTGGGGTTTCACTGTGTTATCCAGGCTGAAGTGCCACAGAAGCATGCCATAGATTTAATCCTCACAACAATGGTGTCTATCTGACTATGCTAAGCTCCTCACCCCACTTCACAGGCAATGCAAAGGGGGTGCAAAGGGCATCCCTTGTCCAAGGTCACAGGTCAGCAAGAGCAGAGTGGGCCTTTGAACGTCCCAGGACGCCCCCAGCACAGCAGGCCTGCTGCCTTGTCATGGCCTTATTGACACATGACACTTTCTCATGCACTGCCCATGGAGTACTTTCCTCAGGTGACTGCTGAATCTTGCAGGGCAACCCGCTGCCCACACACAGGCTGCCAGCTGGTCAGATGGGGAAATATAGGCACAGAGGGAACCAAAGCCAGCGCTGCTGGGTTCTGAACACACCTGTGGTCCTGTGGCTTTAGGGTTCTGCAGCTGCTGACCACATAGGGGTGCTCGTTCCATCTCCTCTATAAAACTTAAAGCCCAACACCCAAAAGTGTCCACTGAAACCATGTTTTCAGGTATGCTGAGTGAGGACCGTTTTTAAGTTAAGGATGTTGCTGTCCATCACATTTATTAAGAGAAAAAAGTCATTCTCAGAATTTTGATAGGAACATTATTATGAGAAAGTCTACATCTTGCAACTCAGAGCTCATGTGATCTTTCACAGGAAGAAAATGGATCAGATTATTCAGCATCAAAGTTGGTTCAGAGCTGTGGTGTTATCATTGGGTACCAAGTGCATCCACCGAAAACTTTGGCCAAAAAACCAGTTTCTCCAATGACTTACCTAATTTTTTTTATTTTTTTTGAGTTGGAGTCTCACTCTGTCGCCCAGACTGGAGTGCAGTGGCCGCTCCCGGCCACCGCAGCCTCGACCTGCCGGGCTCCAGCGATCCTTCCGCCTCAGCCTTCCGAGTAGCCGGAATTACAGGCATGCGCTACCACGCCCGGCTGATTTTTTGATTTATTGTAGAGATGAGGTCTCGAACCCGCGGGCTCAGGCAATCCACTCACCTCAGCCTCCCAAAGGCGCAGGATTACAGGCTGAGCCACCGAGCCCGGCGATTTACTTAATTTAAAAATACTTAAGTGCAAGCAACCTTTTGGGGTCCCCTCCCACTGGTGGAGCGTATATGTTCTCTCAATAAATACTACTTTCAAAAAAACTTAATAACTTAAATGAAATTGCATCATTTCTTTAAAAGATTGTCATTTTTTTAAAAGCCCTCAAAAAAACATAGCTTTCACACATTTTGATTTTTGTGATGTGATTCTTAAGTAATAGTAAAACTTCAACACTGGAACCAAGGGATAAAGACCCTGGAAGGCTTTGAATCAAGAGAGGTCTGTGAAGTCTTCCCATGTAGAGTCAGGTGACCTCCTGACTCACAGTACTTGACTCCTCTGAGCCTCAGTTTCTTCAAGGCTTAAATAGGGAGCCCAGCTGGGCACTTTGGCTGTAATTCCAGTGATTGGGGAGGCCAAGGCTGCAGGATTGCTTCAGGCTAGGCATTGAAGACTCACCTGAACATCATAGACTCCACTGCCTCCCCCCATACAAACACATACCACTCCCCTCTCCCCCAACTGTCTTCACAAAAAGTAAAAAAAAAAGTCAGGCATGGTGTTGAACACAGCTCAGGATTGCCTCAGCCCAGGAGGTGGAGGCTGTGATGAGCCATGATCATGTCACTGCACTCCTGCCTGGGAAACAGAGTGAAGCTCCAACTCAAAAAAAGAAAAGAAAAGAAGAAAAAACAGCTTTTAAGCTGTTAGCCTAAAACCAGAATGTTTTCATTCTGGTTGAAATGGAAAATGAAAAACAAACTGCAATGGAGAGGATCTGCAAACATTAGTGTCAGCAGTGCTCTACTCTTCCCCCACCCCCATCCCCCACCTCCACTGCCCAGTGGAGCAACAGTCCTTGGTATAAGTGCTTGTGTTGTTCTCCAGGAAGTGGGTGAGTGAGGTGGCTCATGCCTGTAATCCCAGGACTTTGGGAGACCAGGTAAGAGAATTGCTTGAGCCCAGGAGTGCGAGATCTCATCTCTACAAAAAGTAAAAAGCTATCCAGGCATGATAGGTCATGCCTGTAGTCCTATCTACTCAGAAGGCTGAGGCAGAAGAATAACCTGAACCTAGGAGTTTGAGGCTGTGGTGGTTGTGACTGTGCCACTGTACTCCAGCACAAGCAACAAAGTGAGACCTTGGATTAAAAAAAATCCCGCATTGATATTGGCTCATGAATTGTAACTAACTAACGTACCACTCCACGCCAGATGTTAATAACAAGGGAAAGGAGGTGGGCTATATTTGATAGTACTTCCCTTACTTGAAAATAAGTTACCTATTTTTGTTGTTATTTATTTGCAGAGACTAGGTCTCACTACGTTGCCCAGGCTGGTCTCCAACTCCTGGGCTCAGGCAATCCTCCCTCCTCAGGCTCCAAATCTACTGGGTCACAGGCATAAGCCACCGTTTCCAGCCTGGATAGCTTTCCTTTGCTGTACATTATTTTTTCTTGGACTGGATGATTGTCTTTTCTTTATTTGGTTACTTTTCAATATACCTGTTGCTAATTTTGAAACACTATCTTCTGTTGCTTCCCACACCCGCAGACACAATGGATTCCTGCCCACAATCCCTCTCCTAGCTTCCCCAAGCCTATGTCCTCTCATTCACTCTAAAGGCTACCTCACAGCTCAGCTGCAGGAGCCCCTGCTGGGATTTCCCTTTCAGATGTTCCCACGTTGGGACTCCCAGAAGGTGAGACATCCCCTTGTGAGCCCTGCTTTTCCAACAGTACAAACTCTCCTGAGTCGAAGGACATGAAGGTCAATGTCGCTGAGGATTTGCATGCCCAAAGGGTCTTTATTCTACTATCACCATGATTATTTGCAAGGACATTACATGATCATTCTTATGCTTGGTCCTTCACATGTGATGTGACTGTCTCCCAGGAAGCTTTTAGGATCTGTTTTCAACTCCGGTGTTTTCTGGTACTGGTCTTTCTCCATTCCAGATGATGGCCATTGTCCAGCTGGACATTCTCATGTCTCCATTTTTGGACAATTTATTT
>NW_007235342.1:19049-19607 GCF_000164805.1 Carlito syrichta | reverse complement strand
ATTTATAGTCTAGCACATACAAAGAAATATAAATAAGTGCAATGAACTGTCCTCATTACTGTTAAAGAGTTAAGGAGGGGACAATAAAAGAAACTGTGAAGAACAGTAAGTGAGAAAACCAAGAGATGGTGTTAACAGTCAACATAACACTGTTGATGGGTCTTGTAGCAACACACAAGTCATTGCTGTCTGTCAAAAGCAGTTGGGGGCCTGGTACAATGGCTCATACTTGAAATTCCTGGAGACCAGGAGTTCGAGTCCAGTCTAGGCAATGTAGCGAGACTCATTCTCTACAAAAATATTTTTTGAAATCCTCTAGGTGTGGTGCCAAACGCCTACAGACCTAGCTACTCAGAAGGCTGAGGTTGAGAGGATTACTTGAGGCCAGGAGTTCAAGTTTGCAGAAAGACATGATTGTGGCACTGTGCTCCTGGCTGGGCAACAGAGTGAGACCCTGTCTCTTAAAAAAAAGGAATTTGGGTTGACTGATGACCAAGAAAAAAGAGAGAAAAAGCCCAAGTAAACACAATCAGAAATGCAAAAGATGAAGTCACATTT
>NW_007235342.1:6861-17880 GCF_000164805.1 Carlito syrichta | reverse complement strand
AGGAAAAAATTGATGATGCATTAGAGGAGAGAAATGCTAGAGTTGTATTCTTGATTAGACAGGAGGTGCTAGGTGTGGGGCACTGGCCAGAAGTTGCCTTGGATAGGAGCACAGATAGTTCATTGGAGGCAAACAGGACGGAGGTCATAGTGTCCAGGCAGGACTGTAGGGAGGTCGAGTCATGTAAGTCTCTCCTAGTTGTTTCCATCTTCCCAGTGAAATAGGAAACAGGGCCATCAAGAAGAGTGAGGAGGGAGGAGGAGGTATTGGAATTTTGAGTAGAGAGGAGAATGTATGAAATAATTTTCCAGGTGGCAGGCAGTGAGGGACAGGAACATCAACAGATTGGCTTTTTTAGGAATAAAAGGTATAGGTGTCAGTAGGGTGTGGTCACCCATAGGTCATTCTTTCCCAATCCAAAAAGCCAGGAGTTGGGAGGAAGCTTCATAGTGTAATGAGTGAATATGTAAATGGAAAACTAGCTTGAAAGCAGAGCTGGGAGGCTTGGAGCCCTGGCTCTGAGACTTGGTGCAGGCATTTTTCAGACCAGACTGTGGAACTGATATCCACCCATGAACATTTCATTCATTTTTTATCATTCCCACATTCATTGTTTACAGGAGAGGGAGGGCAATCCCTTATGTCCTTCAGTCAGTATGTAACTTTTGAAGATATTAGAGGTTCAAAGCTGATCCATGGAGCCTACTTTGCATAGGATTACCTTGAAGGAAAATGCTGCCACGTTATTAAAGCATTTTTGTGTCTTTTAAGTTCATTATCCAGTGAACTGCTGAGATAGTAAATTCTTGTTGAATTGGTTGATATTCTGCTTCAAATTCCCTTCTATCCTAAGAAATTCTGCACTACATACTGAAGATGCTTAAGCTGCCACATGGATTTCTCTTGAGCTTTGGATGATTTGATGCATTAGACATTTTTACTTAATTTGTGCTTTAATTTTAAGACACACCTCCAGATATGCCTGCAGCAAACCAGCCAGTTTTCTAAAACTGCATGTAAATAAAGGGAGAGGAAAGAAACAAGGTAAAATCAAGCAGCATGTTTTTATTTATTTCCCAGTTTTTTCTCTTTATAGTTTGCACTTTATAGCCTCATTAGGTGTTTGAAGTCCTGGTTTTGCACTTTAAAAACAAGGCTTTTGTTAGGAATGCAACCAAGTCAGCAAATTAAAAACTGTAATTTTAATTTTTGCAAAACCTATGAGTGTAAATTTTTTGGTACTTTTCAAAAGTAATCCTAGGCCTCTGGTAATTATCTCAAATAAAACTTTTTCCCTAATATTATTAAATGTTTAATGAAATGTCTGCAAGATATGATTTAATGGCTGAATTCAAATCATAGATTTATATATAAATATAACCAAGGTGAATCTTAACAGGATCCAAAATAACAATTCTTTCAGTCATTTTTAACTTTTTATTATGAAAATCTTGACATGTCCTCCAAAAGAGAGACTAATATAATGAATGTATTCATCATATAGCTTCAACAATGATATAAATTCTGCATCTTCTTATGATAATAATTCCCAAACTGAATGTTATCAAATTATAATTTTTTTTACAGGCCAGACATTAATATGGGATGAGGGTTCAAGATAATATGTTTAATGTGCTTTAATATGGGACCTCTGAATGAGAGCCTTGAGGCCTGCAAGGGTTCTTCTGCCTGTTCCTCGGCTCTCCATGCCCTCAAGTTCTCAGGGCTCACCAGTACTTCCTGTGTGAGTCCTTCCTTGCACGATGTGCTTTGGTAATAAGTAACTGCTCCGAGTTCTCTGTGTATTCTGTCCAAGGGCCCTCTACACTCCTTTCCCCACCTTCTTTGAAGTCCAGCTCAGGTACCTGCTCCTCTGATGTGTCTCCTCATCATGTCACTTCTTGACCACCTGACACTCCCATAAGAGCATGTCAAAATTAAGCACACAAGGAAAAATAGGTCCCATGAATCAGAATCAGACACTGACCCACAAATATTGTAACTATCAAAAGTAGATTATGACACTATACTTACTCAATGTAAAAATAAAAGAACAGGTAAAAAGTATCTACAGAAAACCAGGAACTACAAAAACTGACCAAGAAGCTTTTTTAAAAAGCCAAATAAAAAGTACAATAATCAAATTTAAAACTAGAAGGAGAAGGAAAGAAACTAGAAATAGTTACAAGGTAATTAGCGATCTGAAAGGGAGATAATATCCAACATATAGCCAGAGAAACAAAACAAAGGATACCATGGAAGAGAAATTAGGATATATGAGGTTAGTGAGATGATCTAAAATACACTTATTTGTAATTATGGAAGAAGAAAACAGAGGGTAGGGAAGAGGCAATATTTGAAGAGGTAATGACTGAGAATTTTCCAGAATGTACAAAGATAGCAAACTACGGATTTAGGAAACCCAGAGACTCTTGAGAAGAATAATGTTTTTAAAAATTGCATCTATACATAGCATTCTGAAAATACAGAAAAACAAAAGTGAAGGGGGAAATCATAAAACCTACAAGGAGGAAAAAGGACATTATCAACTTCTTCCTAGCACCATGTAAGCAAGAAGACAGTGGGATAATATCAAAAATATGCTAAAAACAAAGACCTGCCAATCAGGTATTTTTTGCTCAGAGAAAAAACTTCCAAGAACGAGAGGGAAATAACTTCATTTTCAGACAAGAAAAAAACAAGAGATTTCATCTCTAGCAAGTCACAAGAATCTTCAGACTTAATTCCAAGTGTAAGTTCTAGGCACAAAAAGAATGAAAAACAAAGAAAATGGTAAGTATGTGTGCAATCTAAAAGAAAGTTGTCTCTATGTTTTTTAAGGTTATTAATGTATTTAAGAATAAATACAGAATAAAAGGCAGGACAAAAATAAGTCAGAAGAGGATACATGGAAATAAAATATTCTAAACACCTTGGATTTTCTGGGAAAAGGTAAAAGATGGATAAACATTGTGTTTTGATAACTTAGGTATACCCATTGTAATTTATAGGGTAACCACCAAAATAATTATAAATTGAGTCTACAATTTCAAAACTAGGAGGGAAAAAGATGCTGGGGAAAAGATGCTTCTCTCAGGGAGTTTATTCTTATGCTTCTGGCCAGTATTGTCAGGTACCACCAGCCTAAGATCACCATAGGCCAAGCTTATGATCTCCATGATTCCCAGGACTAACTGCCCTAAGACTGTATCCACCTAGGGCATGGTCACAGTGTGGGTCTCTCACCAAAACTTCTTATGGTTTATCATTTCCCTTTTCCTTTTATCTCCTTTTCTGCTTGGTGCCAAGGTGACTACCCTTGAAGTTTCTCAGATGGTGGTAGAGGTAGGGTTTATGAATAGTTCACATGCATCCTATGGATGTAATCCTTTGGGATCCCAGCTTGACATGGGCAGTGTCTCCTAAAATATCCTTTGCATTAGGTGGGCTTGATTCTTTCCTCTTGCCTCCAGGGGTCTACCTAAACAGAAACCCAGGACTGGTGGTGGCAGTTGCTGTCGGGAGAGCTATAGTGCTCTATTTAGGTCTCTGGGTTTCCCCTTAGATTTTTATCCTGAGAGCTTAACTATCTTGCCACCTCTAATGCTTTTAAGGAACTTTTAAATTGAGAAGCTTAGTTGTTTTTAAAAGGTAGCAAGGGGCTGGTCTGAATAGTCTAGCCTGCGATGTCTGGAGAAAGAAGTATTAATAAGACCTTAAATCTAGTAAATGTTGTGTGATACTGAAAAAAAATATATGCATGCTATACATACATGATGTTTTAAATGTGAGGGATAAGGGATTTTGAAAACTAGAATTCTCATACACTTTTGTTTTATGTGATCATTTTAACATTGATGTGAAGTTAGTTACACAAGGTCAGTTTGGTCTTGTGTCCAGTGTGACTCTCAATTTTAATTGCCATGAAACTGCATCCAACAGCTTAGTTGCCTGGATCCACAATGAGCCAGTGAAACAGCCACCCTTGCCAAGCTCCCACAGTGTGCAGTTATGGTATAGAGTGGCCTTGAGGAACATGGCCTTTTAAAGACATGGGAGACACAGATTAGCCTACGTGGTTGTCTGGGACATATCAGGTAATAACTGACAAAGAGACTGTTACCTAACATGCATCTGAAAATAGTGTAGGCTGAAAAAGCTTCCTCTTACAAAGTAATGCACAGACAAATGTAAACTGAATTAAATTTAGCTGGTTTATATGCAGCCCAGATTGATTGAGTTGGTAGTGTTAAGCAAAAAATCTCTCTTAGAGAGGTGGAATTTTGAGTAAAATCTTGAACCTCAGAAATATACATTAGTGACAGTGTGGTATATGAATAGGTAGAGATGGGAAGAGAGTGGAAATAGGTACAAACACGCAGTGTGTGGGCATTGACAAACATGTTTTAGTGGTTAGAGGATGGAGACTGCACCTGTAAAGTGATTTGGAAATGAACCAGCCAAGAAAGATGTGAGAAAAGAAAACCCTTGAGTTCTGACATTCAAGAAAAGGCCCAGTCCAATTTGGACACCACAGAATCTGTTGAGTTTCCCTTGCTTCTTTCCCATTTACTTTCTCTTTTGACTTTGAGGAGAGGGTTGCAGTTTAACCAGATGCCATGAACTGAGTTCCCTTGGGTGGCCTCCTTGGGTCTTAGACCAAGCTAGTCATTAGGTCTTCAAAGAACCATTTAAAAATTCCATCTCTTAATATTATTAGGATTGCCTGAACTCTGGGAAGAAGATAATGAATATGAAGCAGGGCCTTTAGAGGATTGGGTTGTCTAGAATTTGTAGTAAGTTGAAAGGCTGCAAGGTTGATTTATTCATATAATTTTATTTGTCTTCCCACTCTGATGTGTCATTATTTGTCATCAGAGTGGGATACAGAATTAATTCTATCATTCAATAAAATGGATGCTGACTCTGTGCTGGGTGCTTTCCTAGGCCTTAAGTCTTCTCTGTTTGGTAACTATTTTAATGGCCTTATACCACCACGTCCTGGCCTTCTGCCATCATGACAACATATGGCACTTATTATGTACCAATATCACTTCCTAAGTAATTTAATTTTATCTTTACAACACTACCGTCGGGTAGATGGTTTTACCCTAATTGATTAAGCAGTTTGCTCACAATATATTATGAGAGTCAGGATTTATGTGTGACTGACCCTAACACCCATGATTTTTCCTCTACATAATGACTGAGATTGTGACTTTTCAAGTAAATTTTAATAGTGTTGAATTCCTAAGTTATTTCTTAAATAATCAAAGCTGCCTTTAAGGTTGAATTCTTCTAAAGTTGTGGGTATTGCTCATCCCTCTTTTATGGCTGAGTCTCAGATATATTGAATACTATAGTAGTATCTGTCTACATAGAAAAACTTTACAGTGCAGAGAGTATGTGCAAGATAGAAGGGCAGATATGGCGATACCGTGATTAAGATATCCATGACCAAATCATAAGCATACATACCCACATCTTCTGTGCATCTCATTGAAACTAAATTTGGTCATATCTCATTATTTCTTTTTACATATTTTCCCTATTTCACTGTGGACCTCTCTCCTAATATCAGTTTATTCCAGTGAATCTGTGAAAACAGATAATGATATGAAACCAGTCACTGGGCTTCAATGACACTATTTGAATTAAAATCTGTTTACATACTTCAATGCATTATTTCATTGAAATTGGGAGGTGCTAATTGGCAACTTGTTATGGAGAATTTGGGGGAAAACCTTTCTTCTTTTTCTACCCTAGACATTATCAAATAAAAACAGCTGAAAGAAATCATGTTTTATAAAATTTTTGTTTTATGACATAAAATAAAGTCATTTATTTTAGGTGGTTAAGAGCAAGGCTTGGACTTTTTCTGTGAAATGGTTGGAGGACATAGAAAATATGTAAGTAAACATGATCTCTAGAGGTATGGATGTATTCACTGTCAATTTTGGAACTCTCTCAGTGGAAGAGACTGGCAGAAAGCATTACCAAGAATTCACCTCCTGTCTGAAGAATGTAGCATAAACAAATGTCGACTCCATCTCTGCTATGCTACAAGAGATGGTTTATTCTTCCAGTTGAGATGGTCCTGAGCATGCTAGTGATCTAAGTTCCTTGACTCATGTTGGGAACCACAGGACTCACTGGGTCTCTGAGACCTAGCCATTACTAACAGTGGAGCTACATCCTCACAGGATGCTGAGTGACAGTGCCTGCCTGGGTTCAGGTGGTGAGTTTAAGACCAGATTCTTGGCTGCCCTCCTTATTATGGTGTCATTCTGTCTATTCACTCATTTATCTAGTAATATTCATTGATCACCTATCATATACTGGGCAACAGGTGCAGGAGATAGTGATGGACAAGGCATGGTGTCAGCCCTCAAGGAGCTCTTGTTCTGCATACTTCTTCTACCCCTGTCTCCTTCCTGAAAAATGTGTCCTAATAGTTAAGTGTTCAGGTTATGCAGTCAGATAGACCTGAATTAATGGTCTTCTGCATAATGTTAGCTAAGCCATGTTTGTCTTAATAAGCCTCCCTTTCTCCATCTATATATAACATAGGTGGAAGGCAGTTTATGTAGGGAAAGGGCTTTTCACTTTGCCTGTGGTGGGGCATGTGCTCCATAGATGTTATTTATCACCACTGAAGTTTTGGTGATTGTTATGTTTACATTATGACCCTAGGGTTTGAGGGAAAAGGTTAAAAGTGTTTGGAGTAAGTGGGATCCTGAGCATGCCAGAGGGAAGTACCAGAGGCTCATAAGAATACAGTTTGAGCCAGGAAAATAGGCAGGCTGATCCTTTGCAAGCTTTAGACTGTGTATCTTTCTACATAACTTCTTTCCCCTTCCAGGCATTGTTTTCTTATCTTTTTTTAAATTTTTGATTTGGAGTCTCACTCTGTCACTCATACTGGATTGCAGTGCACTCATACTGGATTGCAGTGGCCATCATGGCTCACTTCAGTCCTGACCTCCTGGATTCAGACAATTTTTCTGCTGCAACCTCTTGAGTAGTTGGAACTACAGGTGTGTGTCACCAAACCCAGCTAATTTTTTTATTTTTATTTTTGTAGAGATGAGGGCTCACTATGTTGCCAAGGTTGGTCTCAAACTCCCGTCATTGTTTTAACTCATTTTCTTTACATTCAAATGTTGGGCAGCCAGAGAGAGAGATAAAGAGTGGAATTTACCCTGAATCTTTTGCCATATTAAGAGTAGCTATGCTCAGGGAATCTAAAGAGGGAAACAGAAGTAGTTCTTTGTAGAAAATAGCTGTTATTGGGTAATCTTCCCAAATATTAAACCTACAGGAAATGTAGGTTTAGATTCTTCAATGTAAGTTATCTTGAGTGAAATACTTGCTACTGGCAGGTTAATATACTTTTCAAAAAGGAAGCTTACCATATATACTGCTGTATTTTAGATATTTAAAGATGACATTTTGACTTAGAATTAAGGAAACCCAGGACTAAAACAAGATTTATTTCTTTTGACCATTATAAGATGCTCTTTGCTAGTATTAGTATAAAGCATTCCACATTTAGTTATTTGATGGAAGCATTTTATTTTTAATGGAAATTAAAAGAGTGGGATAGTTGCAAATCAGATTTGCCCAAGTATATATAACGTGTCCTTTTTAGGGTTTGTTTCATTTTTTCATTTTGTTGTCCATAAATTTCGCATGTTATCATTGGTCTTAGAGTTCTGAAATTTAGGGTTGATTTCTATTTAATTATCTAATTATCCTCATGTCTCTGAGGAAATTACTTAATTTTTGGAACATATTTCCTGTCTTGAAGTATGGGGAAAATGTTGCGTACTTCAGAGGGCAGTTGTGAGCTTGAAATAATAAAATGTGATAAATTTCTTGGCACTCTTTTGTACACTAGGGGTCCTTAATAAATATTTGTTGAATCTGAATCAATATGTCTGGTTTCTCTATACCCAGATTCATATTATACTTTAGGATATCTCTCTCTGGATTTCTTGGCATTGTGGAATTTTTCATTTGTTTGTTTTGTCTTTTTTTTTTTTGAGTCATAGTCTCACTCTGTCATTCAGGTTGAAGTACAGTGGAATGCTCATGGCTCACCAGAGTTGTGACATCCTGGGCTCAGACAATCCTTCTATCTCAGCCTCCAAAATAGTTAGGACTACAGGCATAAGCCACCACTCCTGGTTTCTTTTCAAATTTTTTGTGGAGATGTGATCTCGCTATGTTGCCTGGGATGGTCTCAAACTCCTGGGTTCAAGCAATCCTTCTGTCTTGACCTTCCAAAGTGCTAGGATTACAGGCTTAAACCATCATATCCAGTCAGAATTGTGTTAAAAATGACCAGTGATAACCTGAGGAGATCATATCCTGTGGTAGCTACTGAGTAGAGTAGCATACTGAATGATGTGACTCTATTATTTTGATGGTGGTTAGAATACACCAATTTAGGAGATAGAGATCAAGCTGAAAATAAGAGCAGGACAGTGCTGTTCCTTGCCAAGGATCTTTGCATAATGAAGGTTTTCTTGGCCTCTTTCTTGATGCCAAGTGATGACTGTGGTAAATGATTTTTCCTCTCTGTTTCCTTTGGCCAGACATAGTGGCTAAGTGTCAGCCCCTGGTTGTGAAAAACCCTGTTTGCCTTTCTGGAAGGAATAGTTTGAGAAAAAAAAAACTTCAGTGGAGGCATATGATATACAGGCAATATTAGTGGGGTTAATATAGAATTGTTTAAAGAACTTGCATTGAAGGTTTTTAATTTTAGCCTATTTTTTAATTGCATTTTTAAAAGTACAACGTATTGATACAGTAGACCTTTTTTTTTTTTTTTGAGTTGGAGTCTCACTCTGTCACCCAGACTGGAGTGCAGTGGCCGCTCCCGGCCACCGCAGCCTCAACCTGCTGGGCTCCAGCAATCCTTCCACCTCAGCCTTCCAAGTAGCCGGAATTACAGGCATGCACTACCATGCCCAGCTGATTTTTTGATTTATATATAGAGATGAGGTCTCGCTGCCCAGGCGGGTCTCGAACCCGCGGGCTCAGGCAATCCACTCACCTCAGCCTCCCAAAGGTGCGGGATTACAGGCCGAGCCACTGAGCCCGGCTGACCATATTTTATTATTGCTGAAATTTATTGAGCACTTAGTTTGGACAGCACACTGCTCTAATGGTTTTATACTTATTTATTTACTTAGTATTTAAAAAAATTTATTATAAAGATGTGGGGTACACTTCAGGGTTAGGTATATAAACATTGATCATGCAGGTACCCTTGTTGATGAGATATGACACTCCCTCCCCTAGCAGATTCCCTCAACTACCAATCCCACCCCCCCGACAGTTTCCCACTACTGCCAGTAAGCTAAACAAGTGGGACATCATCAAATTAACGAGCTTCTGCAAAGCAAAAGAAACCATCAAGAAAGCAGGGAGACGGTCCACAGAATGGGAAAAAATATTTACCCACTGTATATCTGGCAAAGCCCTAACATCTAGGATCTACAAGGAATTCAAATGTGGTAAAAGGGAAACAAAAACAAAAACAAAACAAAACAAAAAACAGCCCCTTTAAAAAGTGGGCAGAAGATATGAATAGATTCTTCCCAAAAGAAGATATATGGCAGCCAACAGACTCATGAAAAAGTGCTCAGCCTCACTCATCATCAGAGAAATGCAAATAAAAATCACATTGAGATACCACCCAGTAAGAATGGCCATAATTAATAAAACAAACAACAACAGATGATAGCAAGGATATGGAGAAAAAGGGATGCTTCTACAATGCTGGTGGGAATGCACACTAGTACAACCTCTTTGAAAGACAGCGTGGAGATTTCTGAAAGAACTAGAAATTGACCTTCCATATGACCCAGCAATTCCCCTACTGGGAATATATCCGGAGGAACTCAAATTATTCTACAAAAAAGATACCTGCACACGTATGTTTGTTGCAGCTCTAATGGCTTTATATTTAAATTTTTAATTGTGGAAAAATTTACAAAGCATAAAATTTATCATCTTAACCATTTTTAAGTGTTAATTCAGTGGTTCTTAAGTACATTTGTTGTACAACCATCACCACCATCTATTTCCAGAACTCTTTTTATCTTGCAAAACTGAAATGCTATACCCATTAAACACTAAGTCCCCATTCTCCTCTTCTTCAACTCTCTCACAGCCACCGTTTTACTTTCTCTCTCTATGAATTTGGTTACTGTAGGTACCTCATATAAGTGGAATCATACAGTATTTGTCTTTTTGTTAACTGGCTTATTTCACTTAGCACAATGTCCTCAAGGTCCATCCATGTTGTGGCATTTGTTAGAATTTCCTCTTTTTTTAAAGGCTGAATAAAATCCCATGTTTTGTTTATTCATTTATTTGCCGATGGGCATTTGAATTGCTTCTGTCTCTTGGCTATGGTCAATAATGCTGTTATGAATATAGTTTTACATATGTTTGTTTGGGATCCTATTTTTGGTTCTTTGGGGTATATACCCAGAAATGGAATTGCTGGATCTTAGGGTTATTCTATATTTAATTTTTTGAAGAATAACCATATTGTTTTCTATAGTGGCTGCACAACTCTTAGCTGTACCAACAGTGAACAGAAGTTCCAATTTCTCCATATCTTTGCCAATACTTTTTTATTCTGTCTCTTCCTTCCTCCCCACCTCCTTCCTCCTCCCTCCTTCACCCCTCCCTCCCCTTCTTCCTTTCTATAGACATCCTAATAGGTATGAGGTTATGGATTTATGTTAAATATACTAACTTATTTAACCTGTTAATATACTAAAGGGAGGTCATATTATCTCCATTTGAGAAAAGAGGAAACAGAGGCATAGAGGTGTTGACTGGCAAGATGTGAAGCTGTGATTTGAGCCCAGATATCATGGTTATGGGGTCTGACTCCTTCTACCCTGCTATCACTGCCTCTTTCATTATATAGTCATCAAAGTAAGTTATCACAATAAAGAGATGATTGTGATACAAGTGAGCTTTTTCCTCATCTTC
>NW_007235342.1:5290-6044 GCF_000164805.1 Carlito syrichta | reverse complement strand
ACCTAACAAATCAGCTAAATATTGAGTGAGCCACTGCAATTATCTAATTAGCAGGAGTGTTTTTGCTGTGAAATTTCTTCACGTGAGCAACTAGACAAGGAAATAGGCATGGCAAAGGAAATGTTTTTTGTTTGAAGGATGTGCTTTAATTTGAACTTTTGGCCATTTCTAACTTAGGTTCAGAAATTAAATAAGCTATCTTATAAATAGTGTTATCAGAGAAAAAGTATTACTAAATAAAAATTACATTTGAAATAGACTACCAGATTTATATACACACATATGTATATGTATATATTTATGTGTATACCTACTGCTATGTGTATAATTCCAGTGTATGGTAGGGACATGATATTCCTATTAATACAAGCCACTTGGAGATGAAGTTTTAAAGTAAAAATTGATTGCTTTTTAGTCCCCATTATGTAAGTATATTAAAAATGATAAATTTTAGAAAATAAAGCTTAAAAAGGGAGAATATTTTAGTGTAATTAATTAAAGCATTTTTCAGTGTATAATTTTAGTTTTTTTAGTATAGTTGTGGGATCATATACATACACAATTTTGTCTCCTGTTTTAAAGAATCACACTGAAAGTGTACTATTAGTGGTGGGCATTGGGCTAAGCATCCTACATTGATCAACTTCTTTAATCTTTACAATAGTCATTTGTGATAGGCTCTGTGTTTGTTCTTGTTTTATAGCCAAGGAAACTGAGATTTGGAGAACTGAGGTAACTTTCCCAAAGTCTGTAA
>NW_007235342.1:0-3995 GCF_000164805.1 Carlito syrichta | reverse complement strand
TAATTTAGGACTTTGGACTAAAACTATCATTTTTGGCTTTAAGAATGAGACTCATTGACTAAAAGTAGATAGTGTTCTTGTCTTGTTTATTTTTTCTAAGACACTAGATGGTGATAAATTTAAAGGATAATGTATGTGAAGGAATTTTCTTTGTCTTGCCCCTTTACGAGTGGTATAAAAGCTTTCTGTTAACTAACAATAAATGATACCTGTCCTGCAGGCATCAGTCCTGCAAGCAGGTGTCCAAGTATATTATTTTCGTTGTTAGTTCTTTCTTTCACCTACTCCGTCTCTCCTTCAGGAAACCTCACACCTGGTGGGAACAGGACTTCAGCACTTTTAAATAACTTGGATTAATTGTGTTACCTAGTACACATTGTATGGCCCAACCTTAAAATACTGTGTGATTAATGCTTATTCTACCACTAGTGTGGTTTTTTTGGTTGTTGTTTGTTTGCTTCTTAATTTTTATTATAAAGATGTAGGGTACATTTCAGGGTTAGGTATAGAAACACTGATCATGCAGGTACCCTTGTTGATGAGGTATACCCCTCCTTTCCCCAGTAGTTTCCCACTACTGCCAATAGCTTTCTTATAGCATTATAATTGATCAAGGTCAATTTATGAGTGAGAACATATGGAACTCTGTTTCTGTGATAAATCACTGAGTATGATCGACTCCAAATCTATCCAAGTTGCTGCAGAGTTCATATATTTGTCCTTTTTTATGGCTGCATAATTTTCTATCGTGTATATGGACCACATTTTTAAAAATCCTGCCCAGCTTGGATGGGCAACATGGTTGGTTCCATGCTTTTGCTATTGTGAATAGAGCTGAAATGAACATATATGTACAGGTAGCTTTTTTGTAGGATGATTTGTGTTCCTCTGGGAATATTCCCAATAGGGTAATTGCTAGGTCATATGGAAGGTCAGCTTAACATTAGACTCATGCTTTATATATATATATTGAGTTGGAGTCTCTTGTTGTCATCCAGGCTGGAGTGCTGTGACACACTCACAGCCACTGCAGCCCTTTACTGATAATCCTTCCATCTCAGCCTTCCAAGCAGCTGGAACTACATGCCACCATGCCCAGCTAGTTTTTTGTGATTTATTGTAGAGAACAAGGTCTTACCAAGTTGCCCAAGCTGGTCTTGTAACCCCGAGCTCAGGTAATCCTCTCGCCTCGGCCTCACAAATTGCTAGGATTACAGACTGAGCCACCACACCCAGCCTAGATTCACTGTTAAAGTCAATATTTATTCACTATAACTTCACTGAGTAAAAGTTTTTGTTTTTCATAGTAGACCTTCCTTTTTTCACTGACACATAGATGTTGCAATTTTAACTACTGGCTATTGCAGTGCCCCTAGGAGAAGACTTTCTTTCCCCTTTAAGTGTGTTCCTTGGTTTAATCTCATTGTTATAAAGATGCATAAAAGCAGATCCTAGACAAGGTTTTTAGAAACAGTAACCTGGATTTTCCCACCCCTCTTTAGATTTTAGATAAAGGGACTATGGGTTTCCCCAATGCTGGAATAACACATGGATCAGAAAAGGGAATACCAGGATTGAGGTATTCTTTTAAAACTGGGGCCACACAGTTCTTTACTTTGTTATATTTCAACTGAGTATCACATCACAAGTAAAATAATTCTGATGAAACTTCAGATTTAAAAGGGGGGATGAAATGAGAATAAAATAAATGCCCCAAGTAAGAGAAATGTGTATTATACTATGCATTTGATTTACCAAGGGCCATGGGGCTTCAAATGGGATGAGAGAACAGTGTTTTTAAGGATATGAAGACTTAGTGGAGGAGCTGATGTTTCAGATAGACCAGGAAAAATGGGTGAGTTTTAACTGGCATAAAATGGAGAATTAGGTAGAAAGACTAGTATGGCAAGAGAAGAGCAAGAACAAAGGCACAGCTCAGGAAAACCCTGGAGAGGCTGAACTGCCCACCAGCTGGAGCTTAGCATGTGGGAAAGGGAGGTGAGGTTGGAGAGGCAGGTGGAACTTTGTGGGGAGGGTCCTGAAAGCCAGCAGAGGAATCTTAACCAGGGAAACAATGGCAGTCATTGAAGCTTTTGAACAGGAAGGGAATTTGATGGGAAATTAAATAAAGCAGGTTAACTTGACAGCAGCATGCTGGGTGAAAGGAAGGCAGTTTTTTGGTGTGGTGCCCTGCAAATTAGAAGGACTAAAAGGCAGGGGCAGTGGAGAGGAGGGATTTTGGGAATGGTGGAAGCTCACTGTCCATGCCCAGCAGCTAACTGGCATGTGCTTCTTCTGTGAGGTATCTGGCCAAGTCTGGTCTCTGAATGGTATGCATAGTCCCAGTAATGAGTCATGGGATGCTGGTGATCAAGCAAAGCTGCTAACATTACAGTCGTCATGCTTAATCATTGTAGTTGTACAGACCAGGTAGGAATCTGAATTACTGACTTGACTGCTTTGGTTATAAAACTGCTTGCTATACTGCTCCGAGGCATGGATTATTCACTGACCTGTTGCCATTTGTGTCTCCCATAAGTTTTAACAAACCAGTGTCTTTTCCTGATGGACCTCAGGGTGACTTCTATGGACTAGGTAAACATTATGTGCAAGCTCTTGGATTTGGGGTTACCATGTTACACCTGCCCAACAGGGTGAAGGAGCAGATTCCCCTCTGCTGTTATGCTGCTGGACAAGAAGACTGGGAGAACCAATGATATTGTGACAAAAATTACCCCTTCCTTTAATAATAGCTTCACAAAAAGTGGCCCGTTTGAGCATTATCTGTATTAGTTCTTATTGCTGCTGTAACAATGCCCACAAACTTAGTGGCTTAAAACTACACAGATGTATTATCAAACAGATGTATTCAGGGACCAGAAGCCCAAAATAGGTTCACTGGGATAAATTCAGGGTGTTGACAGAGCTGCATTACTTCTGAAGGCTTTAGAATCTGTTCCCTGGCCTTTTCCAGCTTCTAGAGTCTACCTTGGTTTGCTGACCATTCCTCTACCTTGAAAGCTGGCCACATAGCATCTTTATTCTCTCTCATTCTGATATTCCTATGTCTGTCTTCCTATCTCCTTCCAACTCTGATTCTGTTACCTCTTTTTTTCCCTTATAAAAACTCTTGTGATAATATTGGACCCACCCAGAACCTCAGGATAACCCCCCACCTCAAAAGTCTTACTTTAATCACATCAGCAAAGCCTCTTTTGCCATAGAGGGTAATATACCTACAAGCACTGGAGATTAGGCTGTTGACATTTTGGGGCCATTACTATGCCTGACACATCACTGTGCCACAGCTGTATTGTCATAAGTACCTGGTGAGAATTAAAATGCCCAGTCTGTGAGTATTCTCATTAGAAATCCCCAATTTTCTGAATTAATCCCATAGGGGTATTGTCTGGACATAGACTGCTTTCCCCCATCCCTGGCTTCTTTCTGGCACTTTCCTCAGGGAATGGCCTCTGGCCAAGGTTGGAAATAAGTCATGGGATGCAGGTGACCAGCTAAAGCTGAAAACAATGTAATTGAGTCTTTAGTGAATGTCTTAATCATCTTGGGTTGCCAAAACAATATAACATTGATTGAGTAGCGTAAACAACAGAAATGTATTTATTCATAGTTCTGATGACAGGAAGTATGATAACAGGGTGCTAGCATGGTCAGGTTCAGGAGAGGGCTATCTTCCTGGCTTACAGAAGGCTGTCTTCTCATTCACTACACTCTCACATGATGGAGAGAGTAAGCTCTGGCATTCCTTCTTCTTGTTATTAGGTTAATAAATACATCATGGAAATCCTGCCTTCATCTAAACCCAGTTTTCTCCCATGGACTCCATTTCTAAGTAAAACCATATTGGGTATTTAAACTTCAACATAAAAACTGGGAGAGAGCCGGGCTCGGTGGCTCAGCCTGTAATCCCGTGCCTTTGGGAGACTGAGGTGAGTGGATTGCCTGAGCCCACGGGTTTCGAGACCCTCATGGAC
>NW_007235341.1:0-433 GCF_000164805.1 Carlito syrichta | reverse complement strand
TGCTGGTGATCAAGCAAAGCTGCTAACATTATAGTTGTCATGCTTAATCATTGTAGTTGTGCAGACCAGGTAGGAATCTGAATTACTGACTTGACTGCTTTGGTTATAAAACTGCTTGCTATACTGCTCCGAGGCATGGATTATTCACTGACCTGTTGCCATTTGTGTCTCCCATAAATTTTAACAAACCAGTGTCTTTTCCTGATGGACCTCAGGGTGACTTCTATGGAATAGGTAAACATTATGTGCAAGCTCTTGGATTTGGGGTTACCATGTTACACCTGCCCAATAGGGTGAAGGAGCAGATTCCCCTCCACTGTTATGCTGCTGGACAAGGAGAATGGGAGAACCAATGATATTGTGACAAAAATATCCCTTCCTTTAATAATAGCTTCACAAAAAGTGGCCCGTTTGAGCATTATGTGTACTAATT
>NW_007235340.1:0-957 GCF_000164805.1 Carlito syrichta | reverse complement strand
CTAATTGGGACCTTGAGAAAGTGTTCTGTGATCAAGTACTTGGGAAATCTGGGTTGGGCAAGATTAGAGAGCCCTCTGCACTGCTCATCTCCTGGGAGAGATGTATATTCCGGCAAGATGCTCATTAGCCTCTGGGTCTGCTTATGAGTGAGAATGTGTGATACTCGATTCTTTGTTTCTGTAATAGGTCACTCAGTATTATAGCCTCTAGGTTCATCCAAGTTGCTGTAGTGGGAAACTGCCATGGGAGGGAGCACACACCTCATCAACAAGGGTACCTGCATAGCAAAGATTTTTATACCTAACCCTGAAGTGTACCCCACATAGTTACAACAAAAAATTTATTTAAAAAAATAAAATAATAAAAAACAAAGTGCGGATTTTTGGACCCCACTCCAGACCGACTGAATCAACTTCCACCCAGGAGGGCAAAATCTTAACAAGCTTCTCCAGTTGATTTTCATGATGCCATGGGACCCCAAAATAGGTAAGAAGCACCCTGATGTATTAAAAGGAAGAAAGCCAGCTACATACAAATTCAGCTATATAAACATATCAAATATTAAAAAATATTTTTAAAACATAAAAAGTATGTGTGTGTGTGTGTGTGTGTGTGTGTGTGTTGTGTGTACTGATAGGTACCTAGATACCAAACAGTGACAACTATCACCTCTAGATCAGTTGCTCAACCTCGGCACCACTGAGATTTGGGGCCAGATGGTTGGAGTGGGGTTGTCCTGGTCTCCACCTGCTAGATGCTGGTAACACCCCAGTGTGGTAACAATCAAAAATGTGTAGCACAACAGGGCGACTATGGTGAACAAATAATTTATCGTCTATCTCAACAGAGTGAGTTGGAATGTTCCTAACACAATGCAACGAAACCTGCTTGAGGAGATGGATATACAAATACCCTTATGTGATCATTACACTATGTTTGTGTCAAAACAGCACATG
>NW_007235338.1:1893-3331 GCF_000164805.1 Carlito syrichta | reverse complement strand
CCCCAAGTTGCCCAGGCTGTTCTTGAACCCATCTACTGTAGGCGATCTCTCTCTCTCTTTTTTTCTAGCTTCCTAATTAAATATTTTATGTTCTGACATTAGTGCAAATAACTTAAATCCATTTCCTTAAGGTAATCTAAACTAATGTTTTTGGTTGTTTAAAAAAAAAGCACAGTAACATAAGCTAAAAAATGGGGAATATTTATTATTTTATTTTAGAGTTGTGGGGTACATGTGAGTATTTACTACATAAATTAATTACTGCAGGTGAGTTTGGGCTTCTAGTGAGCTCTCTCTCCCCTGATAGTTAATCTGGTTCCAGTGTGTAGTTGTGTGGCCCTCGTTTCTCCTCCTTCCCTCACTTAGCAGTGTCCAGAGTCTGTACTTACCATCTTTGTGCTCATGGGATCAGTTATCAGGGAAAGATACACACTCAAATGTGATATTGCTGTGGTATTTCTTCTTAAGATTTTTATGAGGAAAACTAGAACACACTCAAATAGTTGAGACACAAAGAAATTTATTGGAAGCAAACTTACAACTGCTGGAAAAAGTGAAGACATAAATCAGTCTAAACATCAGGGAATGACTCTCCGAACCACATTGTAAGGTGACTCAGGAGAAGAGACACCATCAGAAATTAGAAAGCATTGAATAAGGAAGCTCCTTCCACAACCACTTTTTTTTAGAAGTAGCAGTTCCTGCAAAACTTTAAAACCAAGTCGTTAATATGTTTGTGAGAAATGTGTTTCCACAGTCTCTGTTGTTGGAGAGTAAATGCTGCATTCTTTAAACAAAAAGAACAATCTGACAATGTTCAGTAAAATTAGGTTTATCTAAGGGACAATTCATTGGTACGTAACCTAGAAAAAAATTAACATGGGCCCATAACAGTCTATTTTTTGTGGTGTTGGTGACCTATGACAATCCGAACGTCAACTGTAGGACAGAGGGGAAGTAAAGTGGCAGAAGCTAATATTCCAGAGTTGGGAGCAGCAGATGAAATGTGCACATAAAGATCTTAGAGACTTGCAGATTAGTGGAAAATACTGAATACAAGAAGATAGATAACCTGATACTTTGAACATAAAATGAAAATACATGCAAACAACCATTACGTTACTTATTATAAGACTAATTTTTATTAGGGTTCTCCAGAGAAACAGAACCACTAGGAAATATAGAGACAGAGATAGACATAGATATAGATACAGATACAGATACAGATACACAATACGGGATTTATTAGGGGAACCTGTTAGGGACTCGTGTGACTATGGCAGCTGAGGAATTCCAGGACAGTAAGTCTATGAGTTGGAGTCTTGGGATGCTGGTAGCATGACTCAGTCCAAGTGTGAAGGCCTTAGCACCAGAGAAGTTGACAGTGTGACTCTCAATCCAAGGTTAAAGGCCTGAGAACCTGAGTGCCATGGTGTAA
>NW_007235338.1:0-724 GCF_000164805.1 Carlito syrichta | reverse complement strand
TGAAATCTGCTAAAAGACTAGTTTAAGTGTTCACACCACAAAAAAAGGAGGGTTATTATGTGACGTGAGGTGCATATTAATAAGCTTGTTTGTAGTAATAATTTAACAACACACACCAAATCATCAAGTTGTACACTTAAAATATATAAATTTTTGCCTAAATAAAGCTGGGAAAATTTTTGTTTACATATAAGTACATATGTACATAAATAAATAAATAATACCAGGGAAACGATACACCTTTAAATAAAATGCTAAGAGAGGGATTGCAGTGGAAGTAGGGATAGTAGACAAAGGGGAATAATGAAAAATAGTATGCATGTAATTACAATAAAAAATAAGTATCCTGCAAACAAATGTTATTGAAAATGTGACATTATCCCAACTCATTTGCCCTGCAGATATGGAAATCATGGCAAATACAATTTTAATTAAGCACAGGACTCTCCAAAAGGAGAGTCTATTCTAGTCTAATTGCTCCTTCACTCATTTCCCCACCTTATGTGTTTACTTGAGGACCTAGGATTTCAGTCCATCTCCAGCATGAACTAGCTTTACGGTCTTGGACTGTGGTCCAAACTCACTGAGTTCCATCTCTAAAGTAAGGCAATGTTTCTCAGATATGGGAGGAGAATTAGATATATTAATATAACATGTCTATGTTTGTCTGAAAAGATGTTGTATTGTGAATGGAAACTGCCAATAATTGGGCCTTTCCTCTCAC
>NW_007235337.1:0-1055 GCF_000164805.1 Carlito syrichta | reverse complement strand
CAAAACATGTCTAAATCTACACTTACATATGAAATTAATCTTACTTCTAATCCGAAATGTATTTAATTTTAAACCTACATTAAGTGTATATAATTTTAAGTTTACCTTAAAACTTAATTATTTCCTATTCCTTATATTTACCTAATGCCTACATCTATAATAAACATTTATGTTTTAATTATAACTGCTATCTATTTAATTCTAATCCTTACTTTAATTTTAACCTTCTTTCTAATTAAACTATAACATTTCTTAAATCAAAAGGCATGTCTGTGACTTGTTTTTCCCGAAAACACCTGTTTTTGGAGATACTCTGTCTCAATTTCTCACTTCCTCATCAATCACAACTGTCAATGTTATAAAGGGTGTGAGGAAGTACTTGTTTTTCCTTGTTAGCTAAAGGTTGCAAAATTTGCTTTCCCTTGTCCCTTCAGGGGGGAAATTTTTTGCCGTTGAGCCCTTTTTACATTTTTATACATGGGTTTACTGCTAATTCCGCATCCTTGCACATTCTACGGGGCACCCTTTTTGCTGTAATCTCACCTCCATTATGCCTATGTATAATTTTTGCTGTCAAATGCCATCATCCATTTGTACATCTATTATCTCAATTAAAGAGGGAATATTCTCAAGCCTATGCAGGCAATCCTTCAAAGTTAGGGGAGGTCTGTCAACAGGGTCCATGGGGCTTTGCCTCCATTATGGCCGCATTTTACTGGGGCCTTGCTCCCAGCTGGCGTTTTTCCTGCTTTCAGGTCCCTTTTACCTTACTTTTACTAGTGATTGCAGCTTCCAGCAAACGGTGCCGCTGGTTCCCTGAAGAAGGCATTGGAATTTAGAATCATGGACAAAGGTTGGGGAAAAAGTGGAAGTTTATTATCCTCTCCCTGGTCCAGAACGAGTGCCTGTAGATACTTTTGCATTATGGAATATAATGAAAGATGTCTTATATCCACACGAGATTGATAAAAAGACCATTAAAGCAAACGAGGAACCAGGTGAAACAACTCCCTTGCTAATTCCTGTTCTTTCCCAGGCAATGTTAGCCACTGCCC
>NW_007235336.1:0-769 GCF_000164805.1 Carlito syrichta | reverse complement strand
ATCATAAGGAACCAACCATCGTGCCCCTAGCCCTTCTACCAGGGAAAGTGTATAAGGAGCAATGGGACCATAATCATGACAAGCCGTTTTAATTTTATTATTATTATTATTATTTGAGATGGAATCTCACTCTGTCGCCCAGACTGGAGTGCAGTGGCTGCTCCCGGCCACCGCAGCCTCGACCTGCTGGGCTCCGGTGATCCTTCTGCCTCAGCCTTCCAAGTAGCTGGAATTACAGGCATGTGCTACCATGCCTGGCTGATTTTTTGATTTATTGTAGAGATGAGGTCTCGCTGTCCAGGTGTGTCTCGAACCCGCGGGCTCAGGTAATCCACTCACCTCAGCCTCCCAAAGGCGCGGGATTACAGGCTGAGCCACCGAGCCTGGATTTGTTTTAATTGCTTTAAGCAGTTTAAAAGATAGGGCTTCCCATCGCGGGTCCTCCCCTTCAAAGGTAATGGGAAAGCAGTGCAATAATTCTTCTTGTTCATGTGCTTGTTGCATAGCTCCTCTAAATCCCGATTTATATTTTCTTGCCTTGTTTTCCGGAGGCATGAGAGAAAGAGGGGGAGCAAAGGTAACGTGAGAGGAGGCCAACCTGGGTTATTATATTTAGCAGCTTCCTCATTTAAATCTACCTCATCTTCAGGAGACAACTGATCCTCAACACTGAAAGTCGGGGGTTCCCCTTTATATTCTTTCTCCTCAGACTTGGACCGTTCTTCCTCCTGAGTTAGCATAATCTTAGAAGACCGAGAGGAAGTTCTAT
>NW_007235335.1:0-1005 GCF_000164805.1 Carlito syrichta | reverse complement strand
TTCAACTTATCAAAACGGCATATAGATTTTAATGATTGAGGACTCCTGAACCCAGATTATCTTCTCAGTATCAGCAAGATACCATGATTTTCCCTTGCGATATGGACTCCAAAATACTGTATGCAAATGGACAAATGCCCAATTTTTTCCCAGGGACGTGGAATCCGTGATTCCTGGTTACCTTTGAAAATATGTATTACATGGTTAGCAACCTCAAAAGCCCCAGCTCATATCAAACAGATGCACAAACGAAGTTGTAGGATTACAGGGTACATCTTAAGACACGTGTTACACAAAAATATGGCGAGACAATTCAGTCCTGGAATCTGGTTTAGTTGCCCCAAGTAAATCAACTGAATTGCAGAGACTGGTTCTTGGTTATAACAATCAAGAAACAAGAAGGCTGCTGGGAATCTATAATGATACTTGTCCTTTCCAAGTGGCAAGTTGCTCCGAAGAATTTGGAGAACTAGAAGCCCAGATTCCAGAAAAACCCTTATAATGGAGTACTGTAGAATTAATGGGCTGAGGCCTCCTGTAACCCAGATTCCTTTTTTGTTATCAGAATCACAACCGGACGTTTTCTGGTGTTGTGGATGTCCAAACTCTTACATACCAATACTCATAGGGCAAGAATTTTCCCAGCGACCTGGAATCCAATATTCCTTGTTCTGCCTTAAGAATACGTCCTAAATATGTGGAAGCCCCTAATCCCATATTCTGAATACCAAAACGAATGTCCAGCAGTATTTTCTAGACTATGAGGTAAACCTGAACCAGTGGTCAGATTAACAAATGGCAAGATGATCCTTTGATTGTGGAATCTGGTCTTTCAGGACCCTGTGAAACAAACTGACTTGTAGGCGGGATTCTCAGTTACAACTATCAAGAGGCGCAGCACGTACCTGGGGATTGGTAATGCCCGATTTGTGGTATGCATATAGGATGTTGCTCTGTATAATATGGGGACCAGGACTCCCAGATTCCAGATTAGCATTTAGCTAA
>NW_007235334.1:0-745 GCF_000164805.1 Carlito syrichta | reverse complement strand
GGGCTGTAGGTCCCTACATTTTTCAGAGCTACTTGCTGGGTGGATACCTGAAATCTCTAATTACAGATCCAAGACGATTCCGGTCCTCTAGATATTTGTAATCGATCATCTGGACCTACACTTTCTTTTGTTTCTTAAGAACATCTTTGGCCATAATCCAGTTCCCCAGGAATCAATTGGCATTTTGCAACAAAATCCCTCGCTTCGGGTTACCTGAAAATACCGAAATTTCTTGTGGTCAGGCTGGTGGGAATTGGGATATTAGGTTCAGTATATTCCACATTTTTACGATGTGTTGTTAAGGGGAGTCTGGTAACTTGGATTACAGTTCCCAGGTACTATATGGGAGTCTTTCTATTGGTATCCAAACAACTGGAATTCTACGTTCATGAGGAAATATCTCTGGTATTGCTGAGAATGGAGTAGGAATCTGCGTAAAGGGAGTCGTCATATACGGGAAACTACATGGCCTCTTACTAAGAGAGAAAAAGGTACCTGGGTTACATGAGTCCACAAATCCCAAAAACCTACAGGGATTCATACTGAGGGAGAAAAAGTATCAGGGATTTGAAGCATGAATCTGGGGAATGGGAGTCTTCATATATAGGAAACTTCATAGCCTCTTGCTAAGGATGAAAAAGGAATCTGAGTAACACATGTCCGCATTACTAAAAAGCTACATGGCGTCTTTCTAAGGGCTAAAAACGAATCAGGATTTTGAAGCAGGAATCTGGGTAATGGGAGG
>NW_007235333.1:0-961 GCF_000164805.1 Carlito syrichta | reverse complement strand
CATTGTGCAACATCTAAACCCAAGGTCCTAATTCCGAATATCTGAACTCTCAGAAGTTTCTGGAATAGGAGGTAACCCTGAACACAGGGCTTACATTCAAACAAACCGAGGTGATTATTTGTGTCCTGGAATTGGGGTTAGAGGATCCAGAATCTAAATGGACTTGTAGTGCCATATTTTCTTTTAAACTATCGAGAGGACCAGAATGTTGCTGGATTTCTGGAATGACTGATTCATAATATCCACATAGGAAACAGTTCTGAAAAATATGGGGAAGTCGAAGCCCGGTGTCTTGTAAGCCTTACCAAGACGCCCTGTACCTGATAGGAATTGAGGACTCTTGTAACCCAGATTCTTTATTCTTCCTTAGCAAGAGCCCGTGTTGCTTCCTGTCTATGAGAACTCCCATTCCACAGATTCCTGCTTCGAAATCTGGATTCTTGTTTAGCCCTTAGCAAGAAGTCCAGTAGATTTTTGGCATTGAGGACTCGTGAAATCAGATTCCTTATTCTTTCTTAGCAAGAGGTTGTGTAGTTTCTTGTATATGAATATTCCCATTACCCAGATTCCTGCTTCAAAACCCTGATCCTTGTTTAGTCCTTACAAGGACGCCCTGTAGTTTTTAGGATTGAGGGCATGTGTAACCCAGATTCTCTACTCATCCTTAGCAAAAGGATGTTAAATTTCCTATATATGAGTACTCCCATTCCCCAGATTCATGCTTCAAAACCTTGATAACTTTTTCTCCCTTAGTAAGACTCCCTGTAGGTTTATGGAATTTGAGGACTCCTGTAACCCGATTCCTTTCTCCTCTGTAGCAAGAGGCCATGTAGTTTCCCGTATATGAGGACTCCCTTTACGCAGATTACTGCTCCATTCTCAGTAATACCCGAGATGGTTCCTGATGAATGTAGAATTCCAGTTGTGTAGATATCAATAGAAGACGCCCATATAGTACCTG
>NW_007235332.1:0-778 GCF_000164805.1 Carlito syrichta | reverse complement strand
TCCAGCTCCCTGGAAGTCCACAGCCATGGCTCCCAATGGAAAGACTCCAGAATGTTCCGGTGGACTTGAAAACAAAGACCCTTGTGCCCTTCCAAATATACCTTCTAAACATTGTGCAACATCTAAACCAAGGTCCTAATTCCGAATATCTGAACTCTCAGAAGTTTCTGGAATAGGAGGTAACCCTGAACACAGGGCTTACATTCAAACAAACCGAGGTGATTATTTGTGTCCTGGAATGTGGGGTTAGAGGATCCAGAATCTAAATGGACTTGTAGTGCCATATTTTCTTTTAAACTATCGAGAGGACCAGAATGTTGGTGGGTTTCTGGAATGACTGATTCATAATATCCACATAGGAAACAGTTCCGAAAAATAAGGGGAAGTCGAAGCCCGGAGTCTTGTAGGCCTTACCAAGACGCCCTGTACCTGATAGGAATTGAGGACTCTTGTAACCCAGATTCTTTATTTTTCCTTAGCAAGAGCCCGTGTTGCTTCCTGTCTATGAGAACTCCCATTCCACAGATTCCTGCTTCGAAATCTGGATTCTTGTTTAGTCCTTAGCAAGAAATCTAGTAGATTTTTGGCATTGAGGACTCGTGAAATCAGATTCCTTATTCTTTCTTAGCAAGAGGTTGTGTAGTTTCTTGTATATGAATATTCCCATTACCCAGATTCCTGCTTCAAAACCCTGATCCTTGTTTAGTCCTTACAAAGACGCCCTGTAGTTTTTAGGATTGAGGACATGGGTAACAAGATTCTCTAATCATCCTTAGCA
>NW_007235331.1:0-684 GCF_000164805.1 Carlito syrichta | reverse complement strand
AAACCTGAAGCCAGAAATTACACTAAGAAATGGCGAGATGATTCTTTGCGTTGTGGAATCTGGCCTTACAGCCTCCTGCAAAAAAAGCCAAGCAGAAGTCCAGATTCTCTATTACAACTAAGAAAAGGAGCATCTGGTTCCTGGTGATTGGTAATGACAGGTTTATGGTACGGATATAGGAATAGGCTCTGAAAAATGTGGGGACTGGGACTCCCAAATTGCTGATTAGGATTTAGAAAAATCCTGTAGGCTTCTAGGTATGAGAACTTCCTTAAGCCAGGGAAAAATTAGCAACTGCCCAGAAGTTTGTTGGTCACTTCGAAAATGATTTTCCTTGTTCCACATTGGTAACATGAGTAGGAACCTTTTAGGGACATAGTGTCTAAGATACCTGTTTCATTTTCAGCAATACAACCAGATGCTTCCAAGCTCCCTGGAAGTCCACAGCCATGGCTCCCAATGGAAAGACTCCAGAATGTTCCGGTGGACTTGAAAACAAAGACCCTTGTGCCCTTCCAAATATACCTTCTAAACATTGTGCAACATCTAAACCAAGGTCCTAATTCCGAATATCTGAACTCTCAGAAGTTTCTGGAATAGGAGGTAACCCTGAACACAGGGCTTACATTCAAACAAACCGAGGTGATTATTTGTGTCCTGGAATGTGGGGTTAGAGGATCCAGA
>NW_007235330.1:0-737 GCF_000164805.1 Carlito syrichta | reverse complement strand
GAATAAGGAATCTGGGTTACACGTGTTTTCAGTCCCCAAAACCATACTGGGTGCCTTGCAAGGGATAAACAAGATTCAGGGATTTGAAGCAGGAATGTGGCTAATAGTCCTCATTACAGGAAACGTCGCAGCTTCCTGCTAAGGAAAAAAAGGGGATCTGTTTTAAACGACTCCTCAATCACAAAATCTAAATGTTGTCTTGCTAAGGGCTATACAAGAATCAGGTTTTCAAAATAAGAATCTGAGGAAAGTGAATCCTCATATACAGGACACTACACAGCCTCTAGTGAAGGAAGAATAAGGAATCTTTGTTACACGAGTCCTCAATACGAAAAATTCTCAGGGTGTCTTGCTACGGGACAAACAAGAATCAGGGCTTTGAACTCCACTCTTGTTGTGAGGCTATTTAGCTTGTGGATATTACAAATCAGTCAATTCAGGACTCCAGCAACATTCTGGACCCCTTGAAACTTGTAAACGGGTATCTGGCCCTACAAGTGTGTTAGGTTGCTCAGGACCAATAAGATCACATTACAGGACCAAAAGGATCATATTGCCATATTTGGATGTACGTCTGATCTTAAGATGAAACTTGTAAGTCTTAAACTTCCGTTTGTCCTATTATTTTGCTAAGGGCCAAGGGTTTTGCAGATCCCAAATGTTTAGTAAGTATTTTTAAAAGCAACCAGGAATCATGGATTCCTCATCCCTAGGATCCTTCTGGGCATCTGTCTTTT
>NW_007235329.1:0-1164 GCF_000164805.1 Carlito syrichta | reverse complement strand
ACAAACTTCTGGGCAGTTGCTAATTTTTCCCTGGCTTAAGGAAGTTCTCATACCTAGAAGCCTACAGGATTTTCTAAATCCTTAATCAGCAATTTGGGAGTCCCAGTCCCCACATTTTTCAGAGCCTATTCCTATATCCGTACCATAAACCTGTCATTACCAATCACCAGGAACCAGATGCTCCTTTTCTTAGTTGTAATAGAGAATCTGGACTTCTGCTTGGCTTTTTTTGCAGGAGGCTGTAAGGCCAGATTCCACAACGCAATGAATCATCTCGCCATTCTTAGTGTAATTTCTGGCTTCAGGTTTACCTCCTAATCCAAAACTACTGCTGGAATTTTAGATTGATTTCGTAACTTAGGATTAGGAGTTCCCACATATTTAGGATGTATTCTTAAAGGGGATCCACAAATTTGGCTTCCTGTGCCCTCCTGATCTTTTGGGCGAATGAATAGTGGTATATAAGAGTTTTTACTTCCACATTGTCCGGTAACGTCCGGGAGTCTTACTGAGAACAAAAAGAATCTGAGTTACATGAGTCACCAATCCAAGAAGTCTACATGGACACATTATAAGGGCTAATCTGGAATCTGGGATTCTAATTCCCCATATTATTTAATGCTACATGCCTCTTGGATACGGCAATTTTTTTCATTACAGATTCTCAGCAAGCTTCTGGTCTTCTTGATAGTTGTAACTGAGAATGTGGGCCTACAAGTCCATTGGGTTACTCGGGACAACAAAGGGCAGATTCCAGGACACAAAGAATCTTATCACCATATTTGTACTTAACTCTCATCTTAAGGTGAACCTTGTAATCCAACAACTTCTGTTTGTCTTTCAATTTGTATATGGGTCTGGTGTTTTGAAGTTGCCAAATATTTATTAGGTACTTTTAAGAGTAATCAGGATTCATGGATTCCACGCCCTTGGAAACTTCTGGTCATCTGCCTTTTTGTATACAGAGTTTTGGGATCCACATCAGGTGGGAAAATCAGGGCATCTTGCTGAGAAGAAAAGGGTAATCCGGTTCTAGGAGTTCTCGTTCGTTGGAATCTACATGGCTTCTTCATAAGGTTTAATCATCATTCAGGACTTCTAGGTCCCTATATTTTTCAGAGTTACTTGTTCCGTGGATACCCTAAACCTGTCATTAGAGATCCG
>NW_007235328.1:0-755 GCF_000164805.1 Carlito syrichta | reverse complement strand
GTTTGAATGTAAGCCCTTTGTTCAGGGTTACCTCCTATTCCAGAAACTTCTGAGAGTTCAGATATTCGGAATTAGGACCTTGGGTTTAGATGTTGCACAATGTTTAGAAGGGATATTTGGAAGGGCACAAGGGTCTTTGTTTTCAAGTCCACCGGAACATTCTGGAGTCTTTCCATTGGGAGCCACGGTTGTGGACTTCCAGGGAGCTTGGAAGCATCTGGTCGTATTGCTGAGAATGAAACAGTTATCTTAGACACTATGTCCCTAAAAGGTTCCTACTCATGTTACCATTGTGGAACAAGGAAAATCAGTTTCCAAGTGACAAGCAAACTACTGGGCAGTTGCTAATTTTTCCCTGGCTTAAGGAAGTTCTCATACCTAGAAGCCTAGAGGATTTTTCTAAATCCTAATCAGCAATTTGGGAGTCCCAGTCCCCATATTTTTCAGAGCCTATTCCTATATCCGTACCATAAACCTGTCATTACCAATCACCAGGAACCAGTTGCTCCTTTTCTTAGTTGTAATAGAGAATCTGGACTTCTGCTTGGCTTTTTTTTCAGGAGGCTGTAAGGCCAGATTCCACAACAGAATGAATCATCTCGCCATTCTTAGTGTAATTTCTGGCTTCAGGTTTACCTCCTAATCCAGAGACTACTGCTGGAATTTTAGATTGATTTTGAAACTTGGTTAGGAGTTCCCACATATTTAGGATGTATTCTTATAGGAGATCCAGCAATCTTGGATTCCAGGGCCCG
>NW_007235327.1:0-775 GCF_000164805.1 Carlito syrichta | reverse complement strand
TTCTCATGGATGAGCAATGAAAAGTGGTCTCTGAGGATGAAAGTTCATGGAGGAAAATACTGCAAGCATTGTTGAAATGACAGCAAAGGATGAGAATACTTTATAAACTTAGTTGATAAAGCAGTGTCAGGGTTGGAGAGGAGAGGGTTGACTTCAATTTTGAATGAAGTCTTGCTGTGGGTAGCATGATCAAACAAAATGGCATGCTGCAGAAAAACCTTTCATGCAAAGAAGAGTCCATCTATGAGGCAAACATCACTGTTGTCTTATTTTAAGGAATTATCTTACAAATCTCAAGCTTCAGCAACCACCATCCTGATTAGTAAGCAGCCATCAATGTCAAGGCAAGATCATCCCTCAGCAAAAAGGGTATGACTCGCTGAAGGCTTAGGTAATTGTTGGCCTTTTTTAGCAATAAAGTATCTTCAAACTAAGTTATCTACACTTTGTTGGACATAATGCTTTTGCACACTGGATGGATTACTGTACAGGGTAGATAAAAATTTCCTGTGTGCTAAGAAACCCCCCAAATGGGTGTTTTATTGTGGTGGTCAGAAACCAAGCTCACAATATCTCCACCATATGCCAATATTCAGTGGACCTGTATCTGTGGGTTCTGCAGCTAATGATTCAAATAACTGTAGATGGAAAACATTTGGAAAGAAATATTGCACTTGAGGTGGACATGTACTGTTTTTCCTTATTATTATTCCCTAAACAATGCAGCATAATGACTATCTTCATAGCATCAGATATTCCAAGTCATCTAGAGCAG
>NW_007235326.1:0-3009 GCF_000164805.1 Carlito syrichta | reverse complement strand
ATGTCTCCTCTGCTGTAACTCGACAAGGGTGGGGAGCTGGATATGTCTAATTAGATGATCCTGTACCAAAATAGGTTAGGGTAAGTCCTGGGGAAAAACACAAGCATAATCTGTCCCACATGTTAAAAGGACATTGGACCCTTTCCATTAACCTGTAAGAAGATCTTTCCTTTTGCCATCAGATTAACAGTATTCTTAGGACACCCAATGTCTCATCATAGCTGAATGTGCTTCAGAGTCCAAATTGAGATGATAACTTACAAACATAGCATGGTTTCTGGTATGATGGGGATAATTATATTCTATTCCCTATCCTGCAATTTAATTATTTGATTTTTTAACGTTTGATGAGCTCTCAATGATAGTTTGATCTTGAGGATGATACGGCATTCCTGTAGAACGAGAGATGCCAAACTGGGTATAAAATGACTGAAAAGCTTTTGATGCATAAGGAGGAGCATTATCTGTTTTTAATTGTTTAGGAAAACCCAGTTGTAAAACACAAGAGAATAAATGTTGGACTACATCTTTATAGACTCCCCCAGTTCTGGGCGAGGCTAAAATTACAGGGAAAAATATATCCAATGTCACATGTAGAAATTACAATTTTCCAAAACTTTGGAAATGAGTAACTTACAGTTGTCACAAAATATTAGAGTTTAATCCATGGGGATTAACTCCTGAGGGGAGGGGGCTATTAGAAGTACTACACTAAGTATATTTTATGATTTGTCTAGCTGTTTCTCTTAAATGTGAAACTGGTGCCTGAAAGCTTCAGAGTTTTGGTGATGAATTGTATGGGATTGCTGAGCTTGATTCACTAAAGAACCTACAAGAGAGGGCATATGACCGATTATGTCATGGCATCTGCTAATTAATTACCTTGATGTAGAGGTCCAGGGAGTCCTTAATGAAATCTAATATGACCTATGAAAAATGGTTGGTTTCTAACAATTATTAGTTGCTGTAATTGGATAAGTAGATCAAGAATGGCTGCCTTATTGACAGTAATGGTGACTTTTAAAAATATGATACAACATCCCGTTTATATAACAGGAATCAGTATAGAAAGACAATTTTCTCCACTTAAATCAAGACGTTCACAAATCACAATCCCTCCCTGCCTGGCTCCACTTGCCGGAGATCTTTTGGGGCCAAGGTGCAAATTTAAATTATATGGATATTTTTCTTCATGATACCTAGCTGCTTTTTCTTTTATGCATTCCTTATCCTCAGGTAGTAGAAGATCATCATCAACAGGGGCAGAGGCTAACATTGCCTGGGAAAGAACAAGGATTAGTAAGGGAGTTGTTTCACCTGGTTCCTCGTTTGCTCTAATGGTCTTTTTATCAATCTCTTGTGGATATAAGACATCTTTCATTATATTCCACAATGCAAAAGTATCTACAGACACTCATTCTGGACCATGGAGAGAATAATAAACTTTCACTTTTTCCCCAACCTTTGTCCATGTTTCTAAATTCCGATGCCTTCTTCAGGGAACCAGCGGCACCGTTTGCCGGGAGCTGCAATCACTAGTAAAAGTAAGGTAAAAGGGACCTGAAAACAGGAAAAACGCCGGCTGGGAACAAGGCCCCAGTAAAATGCGGCCATGACGGAGGTAAAGCCCCATGGATCCTGTTGACAGACCTCCCCTAACTTTGAAGGATTGCGTGCATAGGCTTGAGAATATTCCCTCTTTAATTGAGATAATAGATGCACAAATGGATGATGGCATTTGACAGCAAAAATTATATATAGGCATAATAGAGGTGAGATTGCAGCATAAAGGGTGCCCCTTAGAATGTGCAAAGATGCGAAATTAGCAGTAAACCTATGTATAAAAATGTAAAAAGGGCTCAACAGCAAAAAATTTCCCCCCTGAAGGGACAAGGGAATGCAAATTTTGCAACCTTTAGCTAAAAAGGAAAAACAAGTACTTCCTCACATCCTTTATAACATTGACAGTTGTGATTAATGAGGAAGTGAGAAATTGAGACAGAGTATCTCCAAAAACAGGTGTTTTCAGAAAAAACAAGTCACAGACATGCCTTTTGATTTAAGAAATGTTATAGTTTAATTAGAAAGAAAGTTAAAATTAAAGTAAGGATTAGAATTAAATAGATAGCAGTTATAATTAAAAGATAAATGTTTATTATAGATGTAGACATTAGGTAAATATAAGGAATATGAAATAATTAAGTTTTAAGGTAAACAAAATTATATACACTTAATGTAGGTTTAAAATTAAATACATTTCGGATTAGAGTAAGATTAATTTCATATATAAGTGTAGATTTAGACATGTTTTATTTACAAATATAAAATGTAAAATAGGTGATGAGAAAATAGCAAGTAATATAGATAAGGCAATTAGAATTAAGAAAGTAAAATTTTTAAATTAATAGTATTAAGAATTCGTAGTGGGTAAGATAAGGGTGGTTATATAAAAGAAAAAACAAGTCAATATATTGCTGCTGAAAGTATATATAAGGGTAGAATTAAGAAAATAGATTAGTAAAGGAAAAAAAATAGAATAGCAAAGGGAAGAGATTCAGGTGACCTAGAGGTCACAGGATGTGGCTGATAAATTGGCAGCTGGTGTTTTGTTACACCACCTGGTAGCAGGAAGAAACAAAATGAAACCTGTAAAGGTCAACTTCCCCATAAACAAAAGAAAAAATATGATGTAAACATTTAGCGTGTAACATGGGATACATCTTGTGGGTAGTGAGGTCAGTAAAAAGCTATACAAGTTTCTAAGAATTGAATAAAAATTGGCAGTCTTGAGCTCTCCTCAGGAAGAGGATTCCTGTCATCTTCGTCTTTTCTTTTTCGCCGCTTCCCGATTCTCCCCAGTCAGGCCCTGACTCTCTCATTGGAGCTGGACTCAAGCCAGTGGCGCCCCTGAACAGGGACCTGATTGTGGGTAAGTATAATTTTTATGTCGTTTCAGGAACGGACTTTGTCCTGAGGGTACTGCAAACGCCCTGTGAGTGAGTGCAGGTT
>NW_007235325.1:0-3406 GCF_000164805.1 Carlito syrichta | reverse complement strand
CCCACCTGGGCAGGTGGACAGAGAGATGCCAGGGATCCTCTCAGAGCCAGGCCCAGCCCCGCAAGCTGCTGAAAACCAAGGCTGGCCATATGGAGGGATCCGCAAAGGGAGGATCGCCAGCCTTGCTCTGGGCCCACAGCATGACCGTCTCCAACTGATGCCCTGGAAGGAGCCTGAGATACCCCAGTGGGGGAGCGCATACTGCCCCTGTGGCCTTTGGTACTGGGACTGTGACCTGCATGCATAAGAGCCTCTCTGCCATGAAGGCCATTCTTTGTTTTGCTCTACTGAATTACCCTAAATGTTTTATAGTTAGAAAAACTCTCTTCAAATAATGAGTCATATGTTAAGAAACTCTTGTTTGAGATCTACTCAATTGCGATGGTTCTTCTGTTGGAATTGCCCATGATGATTAAAGTGTTTTCCTTTTTCTCCAGTTGTCAAATCGATTGATTGATTTTAGTTGGGTAAATCAAGATTGGAAGCTGTGTAGGTGGCCCTGAAGAAGAAAGGAGGTAGGGACCTGGCTCAGAGGTCAATTTGTCTTGTTTGTGTTTTATTTTTCTTTCAGATGTCTCAGCCTGTCATCCTGGCTGGAGTGCAGTGGCATGACCATAGCTCTCTATTGCCTTGAACTTGCCTAGGCTCAAGTCAACTTCCCATCCTGGCCTCTCAAAGTGCTGGTATTATAGACACGAGTTGCCATACCCAATCCAAGACACTTCAACAATTAGTGCTAGCTGAGTGTGGTGGCTAACTCTGGGAATCTCAGCACTCTGGAAGACTGAGATGAAATGATTTCTTGAGACCCCATCACCATAAAAAGAAGACAAAAAATAGTCTGGGACAGTGACTCCTGTCAGATAATCCTGCACCATGGGAGGTAGATGCAGCAGGATTGCTCCTGGGATCTAGAGACCTGCCAGGACAACACAGGTGAGACTTCCCTCAATAAAAACAAAATTCTAGGTGACTGTGTTGGCACCCACCTGTAGTCTCAGATACTAGGGCAGCTGAGATAAAAGAATCCCTAGAATCCAGGTACTGGAGTTGGTGCGCGATCCCCGTAGTGAGCTGGGATCACTCATGGTCTCTCGCAAGGCAAAAGAGGGAGTTCTTGTCTCCTAAATAAATGAATAGATAAATAAATATTGGCCAGGACTTGTGGCCAGAGACTGTAGTCCTAGCTACTGGGGAGGCTGAGTTGAGAGAATCATTTGAGACCAGGCAGTAGAGGCTCCAGTGAGCTATGATGGTGCCACTGTACTTCAGCCTGGTTGACAGAGCCAAACTGTCTCAAAAAACAAACCATGAAGCACATGCAGCACTGGTGGGATCGAATAGAGTGAGAACTCACTCACACCCCCCAGAGCAATAATTGATGAATGAGGAATCTAGCCTCCAGACCAAACATTCCCACTGGGCCCCCACCCCAGCACTGGGGATTAAATTGTAACAGGAGATTTTGGGAAACAAGCATTCAAACTAAATCACTGGTGAAGGGGTTAAGTGTGTAAGTTCAGGTCTCTCTTCCTTTTCTTATAATGCTGCTAGTACCACTCCCTTGATCATTAGTTCATCAATCTATGAATGAATTCACCCATCAAAAAGACAAAGTCTTCATAACCCAATCGTCTCTTAAAGACCCCACTCTGAATACTGTCACCTGTGGGATTATATTTCTTTTTTGTTTTTGTTTTTGTGTTTTTTCAGTTGGAGTCTCACTCTGTGACCCAAGCTGGAGTGGCATGCTCTCTGCCACCACAGCCTCCACCAGCTGGGCTTAGGTGATCCTTCTGCCTCATTCTTCCAAGCAGCTGGAATTAAAAGCACACACCACCATGTGGGTTATTTATTATTATTTTTTGAATTATTGTAGAGATGAGGGTCTAGTCTAGTTGCTCCGGCTGGTCTCGAACCCATGCACTCAGGCAATCCACTCGCCTTGGCCTTTTAAGGTGCTGGGATTACAGGCTGAGCCAGGGAGGCTGGCCACCACTTTCTTTAAGAGTACCTAATTCCTGAGAAACTTTAGAACACTGAGTCATTAATGCATTAGTGAAAAATATGTGCATAGACTATCTCCATAGCCTCTATCATTGGAGAGTAAATGCTGCATTCATTCTAAATAAGCAATCTGGTTTATATAAGGGACAATTCTGCTCATTGGTACATATCCCAGAGAAAACATCATACAGGCCCACAAGGCAATTTTGTGTGTGGTGTTGGTAACATACGACAATCTGTGTGTCCACTGTAAGACGGAGGGCAAGTAAAGTATGGCCAATGCTGGTCAGAGACTAATATGTCGGAGTTGGGAGCAGCAGATGAAATGTGCATATAAAGATTTTAGAGACTTGCAGATAAGTAGAAAATACTAAATACAATATGATATATAGCCTGATACTTTAAACACAAATTGAAAATATATGCACACAAGCATTAAAGTACATACTATAAGACAATTTTATTAGGGTTTTCTCTGGTGGCAGAGAGAGAGAGAACGATGAGGAAATATAGAGATAGACATTGATGGAGATACAGATAAAAATACATGATAGGGGAATTAATAGGGGATCTTATTAGGGGCTCATGTCAATGTGGCAGCTGAAAAATCTTAAGACAGGCTGTCCACAAGCTGGAGACCTGGGATGCTGGTAGCAAGGCTCAGTCCAAGTGTAAAGGCCCGATAAGCGGAAACTGATGGTGTAACTCTCAATCCAAGGTCAAAGGCCTGAGAACCTGAGGGTCATGTTATAAAGTCTTGTAGTCCTAGAGACAGAAACCTTGGAATTTTGATGTCCAAGGACAAGGAAAAAATAGCATATCTCCGTTCCAGAAGAGAGAAGTTGCCTTTTTAAAAAAATCCCACCCTCTGGTGATTGAATGATGACTGCCCACATTGAGAGCAGACCTTCCCCAATAAATCTCACTCACCTGCTAGTCTCCTCTGAGAACGTCCTCACAGACACAACCAGAAATAAATCTTAACCTGTTCACTAGGTAATCTCTAGGCAACCCTCAATACAGCCAAGGCGATACCTAAAAATAACCAACATGATAATTGATACAAAAATTCACCGTTAAACCATGACTATCATCATAAAAGGATAACAAACGATGTCTAGGATTTGAGGACAGGAGACTGTTTGCCCAATGTTGGTGAAAATGTAGACTGATACAGTCATTATGGAAAATGTTATGGAGATTCTTCAAAAAAGTAATCAATAAGTCTACCATATGATTGCGCAATCCTACTCCTGGGTGTATAACCATTAGACATGAAATCAAGACCTTGTAGAAATATTTAAATTCTCATGTAAACTATAATTTTATTCATAATAACAAACAAAAAAGAAACCTGAGAACGTACACAGGAAAAAGAAAATGTGGTATGTACCCTCAA
>NW_007235324.1:0-372 GCF_000164805.1 Carlito syrichta | reverse complement strand
CTGGTATAAGGCTTAACACATGGAACACTTAACTATCACCATACACATTAACTCAAAATGGATCAAAGACCTAAACTTAAAAAACCAAATTAAAATAATCTTAGAAAACATAGGAAGCAGCATTGTGAAAACTGGAACTGGAAACGAATTCCTCTTCAGAAACCTAAAAACCCATGCCATAAGAAGTAAGTTAGACATGTGGGATCTATTCAAATTAATATACATCTGCAAATTAAAAGAAGGGAAGGGAAACACCCTACAGAATGGGTAAACCGATTCTCAAACTATATATTTCTAAAGAGGCATAACATTTAGGATCTACAAGTAACTCAAACACTCAGAGAAATCAGACAAACATTCCCTTTCAAAAGT
>NW_007235323.1:1791-3665 GCF_000164805.1 Carlito syrichta | reverse complement strand
TATGATGGGGAGAATTATATTCTATTCCTTATCCTGCAATTTAATTATTTGATTTTTTAACGTTTGATGGGCTCTCAATGATAGTTTGATCTTGAGGATGATATGGCATTCCTATAGAACGAGAGATGCCAAACTGGGTATAAAATGACTGAAAAGCTTTTGATGCATAAGGAGGAGCATTATCGGTTTTTAATTGTTTAGAAAAACCCAGCTGTAAAACACAAGAGAATAAATGTTGGACTACATCTTTATAGACTCCCCCAGTTCTGGGCGAGGCTAAAATTACAGGGAAAAATGTATCCAATGTCACATGTAGAAATGACAATTTTCCAAAACTTTGGAAATGAGTAACATACAGTTGTCACAAAATATTAGTGTTTAATCCATGGGGATTAACTCCTGAGGGGAGAGGGCTATTATAAGTAGGACACTAAGTATATTTTATGATTTGTCTAGCTGTTTCTCTTAAAATGTGAAACTGGTGCCTGAAAGCTTCAGAGTTTTGGTGATGAATTGTATGGGATTGCTGAGCTTGATTCACTAAAGAGCCTACAAAGAGAGGGCATATGACCGATTATGTCAAGGCATCTGCTAATTAATTACCTTGATGTAGAGGTCCAGGGAGTCCTTATTGAAATCTAATATGATCTATGAAAAATGGTTGGTTTCTAACAATTATTAGTTGCTGTAATTGGATAAGTAAATCAAGAATGGTTGCCTTATTAACAGGAATGGTGACTTTAAAAAATATGATACAACATCCCATTTATATAACAGGAATCAGTATAGAAAGACAATTTTCTCCACTTAAATCAAGACAGTCACAAATCACAATCCCTCCCTGCCTGGCTCCACTTGCCAGAGATCTTTTGGGGCCAAGGTGCAAATTTAAATTTTCTGGATATTTTTCTTCATGATACCTAGCTGCTTTTTCTTTTATGCATTCCTTATCCTCAGGTAGTAGATGACCATCATCAACAGGGGCAGTGGCTAACATTGTCTGGGAAAGAACAGGGATTAGTAAGGGAGTTGTTTCACCTGATTCCTCATTTGCTCTAATGGTCTTTTTATCAATCTCGTGTGGATATAAGACATCTTTCATTATATTCCATAATGCAAAAGTATCTACAGGCACCCGTTCTGGACCATGGAGAGGATAATAAACTTCCACTTTTTCCCCAACCTTTGTCCATGTTTCTAAATTCTGATGCCTTCTTCAGGGAACCAGCGGCACCGTTTGCTGGGAGCTGCAATCACTAGTAAAAGGAACCTGAAAGCAGGAAAAACGCCAGCTGGGAGCAAGGCCCCAGTAAAATGCGGCCATAATGGAGGCAAAGCCCCATGGATCCTGTTGACAGACCTCCCCTAACTTTGAAGGATTGCGTGCATAGGCTTGAGAATATTCCCTCTTTAATTGAGATAATACATGTACAAATGGATGATGGCATTTGACAGCAAAAATTATACATAGGCATAATGGAGGTGAGATTGCAGCAAAAAGGGTGCCCCGTAGAATGTGCAAGGATGCGGAATTAGCAGTAAACCCATGTATAAAAATGTAAAAAGTGCTCAACGGCAAAAAATTTCCCCCCTGAAGGGACAAGGGAAAGCAAATTTTGCAACCTTTAGCTAACAAGGAAAAACAAGTACTTCCTCACACCCTTTATAACATTGACAGTTGTGATTGATTAGGAAGTGAGAAATTGAGACAGAGTATCTCCAAAAACAGGTGTTTTCGGGAAAAACAAGTCACAGACATGCCTTTTGATTTAAGAAATGTTATAGTTTAATTAGAAAGAACGTTAAAATTAAAGTAAGGATTAGAATTAAATAGATAGCAGTTATAATTAAGACATAAATGTTTATTATAGATG
>NW_007235323.1:0-886 GCF_000164805.1 Carlito syrichta | reverse complement strand
AGACGTTGAGAAGTAATCGTGTCAGAACTTTGAGATGTCATAGTGACTCTTTAAAAAATAAAGTGAGAAGTTGTCGTGTCTCTTAAGAGTAATCCAGAACTTGAGAAGATAGTGTGTCTCTTTAAAAGAAGTGATTTGAGAAGTGAGCATGTCTCTTTAAGAACTTGAGAAGTTGTCGTGCCTCCATAAGGAGTAAATATGGGCCATTCCAGTTCAAAAGAAAGAAAAGCTTATTTAAGAATTATGGAAAAAGCATTGCAGCATAAAGGGATTAAAGTTAGTAAAAACAAATTAAACTTATTTTCAGGCTTTGTTCAAAAGGTAAGTCCCGGGTTTCCTGATGAGGGGATCTTGGATTTGGAAATCTGGGACCAGGTTGGAAAAAATATTAAAAGATGGTATACCACTAACGGAGGGACCCAAATGCCTGAGGATGCTTATTCTTTATGGAATGTATTAAGGCAGGCTCTCATGACTAATCCTTGTCATGGCACCTTTTCCCAAACTGAGACCACTGCTACCCTGTTGCTTAATAGAACTTCCTCTCGGTCTTCTAAGATTATGCTAACTCAGGAGGAGAAACGGTCCAAGTCTGAGGAGAAAGAATATAAAGGGGAACCCCCGACTTTTAGTATTGAGGATCAGTTGTCTCCTGAAGATGAGGTAGATTTAAATGAGGAAGCTGCTAAATATAATAACCCAGGTTGGCCTCCTCTCACGTTACCTTTGCTCCCCCTCTTTCTCTCATGCCTCCGGAAAACAAGGCAAGAAAATATAAATCGGGATTTAGAGGAGCTATGCAACAAGCACATGAACAAGAAGAATTATTGCACTGCTTTCCCATTACCTTTGAAGGGGAGGACCCGCGATGGGAAGCCCTATCTTT
>NW_007235322.1:0-866 GCF_000164805.1 Carlito syrichta | reverse complement strand
CATCTTGTGGGTAGGGAGGTCAGTAAAAAACTATACAAGCTTGTAAGAAATGAATAAAAATTGGCAGAGTCTTGAGCTCTCCCCAGGAAGAGGATTCCTGTCATCTTCGTCTTTTCTTTTTTGCCGCTTCCCTATTCTCCCCAGTCAGGCCCTGACTCTCTCATTGTAGCTGGACTCAAGCCAGTGGCGCCCCTGAACAGGGACCTGATTGTGGGTAAGTATAATTTTTATGTCCTTTCGGGAATGGACTTTGTCCTGAGAGTACTGCAAACGCCCTGTGAGTGAGTGCAGGTTAAGGATAGGACAAATAGCCAGAACTTTTGAGATGTTATTGTGCCTCTTTAAGACGTTGAGAAGTAATCGTGTCAGAACTTTTGAGATGTCATAGTGACTCTTTAAAAATAAGTTGAGAAGTTGTCGTGTCTCTTTAAGAGTAATCCAGAACTTGAGAAGATAGTGTGTCTCTTTAAAAGAAGTGATTTGAGAAGTGAGCATGTCTCTTTAAGAACTTGAGAAGTTGTCGTGCCTCCATAAGGAGTAAATATGGGCCATTCCAGTTCAAAAGAAAGAAAAGCTTATTTAAGAATTATGGAAAAAGCATTGCAGCATAAAGGGATTAAAGTTAGTAAAAACAAATTAAACTTATTTTCAGGCTTTGTTCAAAAGGTAAGTCCCGGGTTTCCTGATGAGGGGATCTTGGATTTGGAAATCTGGGACCAGGTTGGAAAAAATATTAAAAGATGGTATACCACTAACGGAGGGACCCAAATGCCTGAGGATGCTTATTCTTTATGGAATGTATTAAAGGCAGGCTCTCATGACTAATCCTTGTCATGGCACCTTTTCCCAAACTGAGACCACTGCTA
>NW_007235321.1:5004-6094 GCF_000164805.1 Carlito syrichta | reverse complement strand
AGGTGCACTCTTGCCATGTCTCCCGGGCTTGTCTGCAACCCCTGGAATCAGGCAGCCTCCCGTATTGGCCTCCCATGGTGTGGGGCTTATGGACGTTAGCAACAGTGCTTGACCTGGACTTGCATGGTCTATTGGCAGGGACGATGCCAAGGAACACCCAGGAGGGAGGCCACCTTATCCTGTGTAGCCTGGACTGTGGGTGCCATCATGTGCAAGTCCAGTGTTTGTTTTCCGGGGTGTGATGAGGTCTCGTTACATGGCCCAGGCTGGGCTCAAACACCCGGGTTCCAGTGGTCTCTCACCTCAGACTCCCAAAGCCACAGCCCGATTGCTGATCCACGATCTTTCGGGAATTCTATGTCCAAGACTGGGGCTACCTTCCCAAATGATCGGTGTCCATTCATGATGATCACAACTGAATACACAAATGGATCCTCTCTTTTTTTCCCTTTTTTCATTTTTTTCTCAGTCGGAGTCTCACTCTGTCACCCAGCCTGGAGGGTGATGGCTCACTCCCTGCCACCACAGCCTCAGCCTGCCAGACTCTGGCAAGGCTTTCCCCAGCCTTCCGATGAGCCAGAACTACAGGTGTGCACCACCACACCCAGCTCATTTGGGATGGAAGGTAGAGACGAGCTCTTGCTGAGTTGCTCAGGTGGGTTCAGGCTGCAGGCTGGGGCTGGTTGTTGGCCTTGGCCTACCAAAGCGCTGAGATGATGAGGCTGAGCCCCCGAATCTGGCCTCGATCCTTCGTCAAAAACAAACCAGAAGCCCTGGCTTGGTGGTCCATGACTGGAATCCCAGCACTCTGGGAGGCAGAGATGGGAGGATGGCTGGAGCCCAGGAACTCAAGTACAGCCTGGGTCACACAGGGAGACCCCATCTAGCACTCATTCAAACAGGGGCTCTGGGATAGAGGAGCCCATCATTCAGGCCACTCCAGGGACTGAGGCAGGAGAATCACCAGAGCCCACGATTTTGAAGCTGGAAGTGAAGAACCATAGTGTCCTTGACCCCAGTCTGGGCCACAGAGGCAGATCCTGTCTCCAAAAATATCAGATCATACACAGATTCTCAGCTGAGCATGGTG
>NW_007235321.1:0-4627 GCF_000164805.1 Carlito syrichta | reverse complement strand
GGATTTGGTGGAAGAAAAATCCCTGGCTGAGGGATGTGTCTCTGGCCTTTCTTTGGTGGAAGACCCTCGTAGCCGAGTCTGAGGGTCGGACTGCCTGGGGCACAATTCTCACCTCAGAGAGGAGAGTAGGCAGGAATCCAGCCAGGGAGCCTCAGGAACTCCTGCACCAAAGGGGGGAGACATTGTGGAGATTGGGGCTAGAAGTTGCTGAGTGTGGGTGACCCTCACATTTGGGGAGAGTGGGGGTGGACAGACTGAGGGAAGAATGTTTGCAGGAGAATGGATTTCTTTCTTTCTTTCTTTCTTTCTTTCTTTCTTTCTTTCTTTCTTTCTTTCTTTCTTTCTTTCTTTCTTTTCTTTCCTCACTAGATTGCTCATGGTGAACTCAAACCACACAACTTGGGCCATACTCTCAGGATGAGCAACCCATACTGCTGTGATCACAGGTTTTCCATTTGGTCCAAATTCTGGTCTTCCTGACTTGTCTTGAACTTGGGCCAGAAGCGATCCTCCTGCCAAGGACTGCCCTCAAAGAAGGTTTTCTAGATTTTGCTTGGGGTTGAGTTGAGGGATTACTATGGTGTCCAGCCTGGTCTTGAGCTCCTGGGCTCTGACCATCTTCCTGCATTGGCCACCCTGAAAGTCGAGGAGACAGGCGTGAGTTGCCCAGTCATCCCCACCCCCCTGCAGATTTGAGAGTCAAGACCTCACGTTCCCCATGGCAGCCCCTCGGAGGAGGGAGGGGATTGACCCTAGAGAACTAGGCCAGTGGAGTGGTGGTGCCCAGGAGAAGACACTCCCCTGCACCAGTGTCTCTCCCATGGAACGGGTTGGTGGGAGACTCCAGTCGACCTCTCTGGTGTCCTGGGTTGTTGGAAGGGATTTGGCCTCACAGTTGGGCCACAAGAAAGACGTGTAGGCCAGGCAAGGGGGCTCATGCCCTCATCCTGGCACTCTGGGAGGCCGAGGAGAGTGGAAAACCTGAGACACGGGTCGAGACCAGCACTGGCACCTTGTCGAGACCTCCTCTCTACAAGAAGACAAAAAAAAATGAGTCAAGCGTGGTGGCACACACCTGTCTTTCCGGCCACTAGAGAGACCATGGGGGAAAGATTGCTTGTGTCCCTCTGGTGGAGGCCGTGGTGGTAGAGAGCAGACCCCTGCACTCTGGCCAAGGTGACAGTGGGACTCCATCTGAGAAAAATAATACCAACCATCAGCAAAATACAAACCATCACCACCACCACAACCACAGGCTGGAATCAGGGACTCAGCCTGGCATTCTGGCCTTATGGAGACCCAGGTGATTGGACGGCATAAGCCTGAAGTTTTGACATCAGCCCGGGACATGGGGTGAGACCTTATCTCAGACATCAATAATAAATCCAAAGATTAGCTGGGCATGGTGGCACAGGTATGTGATTCCAGTCACTCAGGGATCTGAGGTGGGAGGATTACATGAGCACAGAAGGTGGAGACCGCGGGGGCCCTGAGCATGCCCCTGCTCTCTGTCCTGGGCGACAGACAGGGATTCTGAATCCAAATAATAGTAATCACCACCACCACCACCACCACCACCACCACCACCACCACCACTGACACCCAGTGCAAGGAGTCACTCTCAGGAATGGGGGAGGAAAAGGTACTTCCGGCCTGCCATTTGCGGGAGGTTTCAAAGCTGGCGACCAGGCATGTCCTTCATGTGCCTTCAGGCATGTACCCGAGAAGGCTGGCCTCCACCCTCCACACTCGTGACCCATGGCAAAGGCACATGTGAGCTCATGGAAAAGACATACCTGAACTAGGGCAGCCATTGGGCACATAGTGATCAAAGTGATATGGGTATGCCGAGGGCAGTCCAGCTTACTGTCACCCTGTCTGCCACCATCAGGCAGGGTGAGGTCCCGTACCTCTCCCAATCACTCCATCGTCCTCTGCTCATGCGAACCTTTCAATGGGGAGACATGGATGCCCATCTTGACCCACGTGGGAAATGTCTTTTTTGTCACTAGAGTCTCCGTCAGCCAGGATGGGGCACGGCAGCATGATCTGGCCCCTGAGTCCTCGATCTGAGGGACTCAGGCGTTCCTCCAGAGCCCTGGTTGCTAATTTAGGGTCAGAGTTCCCAGGCATCAATAATTTAAGAAACCTATTATCTCAGTCATTTGCCGTTCTGGGAAGATAAGAGGGGCTATCTGTTACCATGGCTTTTATTCATGAGTTTAAACAACCCGAAATATAAAAGGACTGTTCTGATTTTTTAGGTAAACTAAAACATATTGGAGGAGAAGTAGAATAACTTGAAAAAGAAAAATTATAATTAACAACAGTTTTGACTTGTGAGAAAAAAGAGGTGGGGCCTCCTAAAAAAAGAAGAATGATTAGTAAAACAGTAATAATATTACCATCCCATGTAGCAGGCTGGAATACTGGAGGGTTTGAGATATAAAACCAATACGATTTTTCCGAATAAGTACAACCCACCTGGCACACTATAATAGCCAGCAGAGCAACAAAAACAGTAGAGAGAGTGAGAGAAATGTCTGAGAGCGAACCAGATCCTCAGCATCTTGGTTGAGCATGTTGATTTGCTCCCATGTGGGTGGTGTGCACTGTCTAGTCAAAACAGCTCAATGGTAATGTCTGGGTTGATGAACAGGAGATGACAAAGGATGAGATGACATCGGTCGAGTTGGTGGAGGTGAAAGTGGTTGTTGAATCGTGAGACATTTCAACTTTGGAACCAACACTTTCTCTTCATCATCTGCATTTTACTCAGACTGATGGTGTGATTTATGTCTCCTCTGCCTGTAACTCGACAAGGGTGGGGAGCTGGATATGTCTAATTAGATGATCCTGTACCAAAATAGGTTAAAGTAAGTCCTGGGGAAAAACACAAGCATAATCTGTCCCACATGTTAAAAGGACATTGGACTCCTTCCATTAACCTGTAAGAAAATCTTTCCTTTTGCCATCAGATTAACAGTATTCTTAGGACTCCCAATGTCTCATCATAGCTGAATGTGCTTCAGAGTCCAAATTGAGATGATAACTTACAAACGTAGCATGGTTTCTGGTATGATGGGGAGAATTATATTCTATTCCTTATCCTGCAATTTAATTATTTGATTTTTTAACGTTTGATGGGCTCTCAATGATAGTTTGATCTTGAGGATGATATGGCATTCCTGTAGAACGAGAGATGCCAAACTGGGTATAAAATGACTGAAAAGTTTTTGATGCATAAGAAAGAGCATTATCGGTTTTTAATTGTTTAGAAAAACCCAGCTGTAAAACACAAGAGAATAAATGTTGGACTACATCTTTATAGACTCCCCCAGTTCTGGGCGAGGCTAAAATTACAGGGAAAAATGTATCCAATGTCACATGTAGAAATGACAATTTTCCAAAACTTTGGAAATGAGTAGCATACAGTTGTCACAAAATATTAGTGTTTAATCCATGGGGATTAACTCCTGAGGGGAGGGGGCTATTAGAAGTAGGACACTAAGTATATTTTATGATTTGTCTAGCTGTTTCTCTTAAAATGTGAAACTGGTGCCTGAAAGCTTCAGAGTTTTGGTGATGAATTGTATGGGATTGCTGAGCTTGATTCACTAAAGAACCTACAAAGAGAGGGCATATGACCGATTATGTCAAGGCATCTGCTAATTAATTATCTTGATGTAGAGGTCCAGGGAGTCCTTATTGAAATATAATATGATGTATGAAAAATGGTTGGTTTCTAACAATTATTAGTTGCTGTAATTGGATAAGTAAATCAAGAATGGTTGCCTTATTAACAGGAATGGTGACTTTAAAAAATATGATACAACATCCCATTTATATAACAGGAATCAGTATAGAAAGACAATTTTCTCCACTTAAATCAAGACAGTCACAAATCACAATCCCTCCTGCCTGGCTCCACTTGCCGGAGATCTTTTGGGGCCAAGGTGCAAATTTAAATTTTCTGGATATTTTTCTTCATGATACCTAGCTGCTTTTTCTTTTATGCATTCCTTATCCTCAGGTAGTAGATGATCATCATCAAACAGGGGCAGTGGCTAACATTGCCTGGGAAAGAACAGGGATTAGTAAGGGAGTTGTTTCACCTGGTTCCTCCTTTGCTCTAATGGTCTTTTTATCAATCTCGTGTGGATATAAGACATCTTTCATTATATTCCATAATGCAAAAGTATCTACAGGCACTCGTTCTGGACCATGGAGAGGATAATAAACTTCCACTTTTTCCCCAACCTTTGTCCATGTTTCTAAATTCCGATGCCTTCTTCAGAGAACCAGCGGCACCATTTGCTGGGAGCTGCAATCACTAGTAAAAGTAAGGTAAAAGGGACCTGAAAGCAGGAAAAACGCCAGCTGGGAGCAAGGCCCCAGTAAAATGCGGCCATAATGGAGGCAAAGCCCCATGGATCCTGTTGACAGACCTCCCCTAACTTTGAAGGATTGCGTGCATAGGCTTGAGAATATTCCCTCTTTACTTGAGATAATAGATGCACAAATGAATGATGGCATTTGACAGCAAAAATTATACATAGGCATAATGGAGGTAAGATTACAGCAAAAAGGGTGCCCCGTAGAATGTGCAAAGATGCGGAATTAGCAG
>NW_007235320.1:7991-19838 GCF_000164805.1 Carlito syrichta | reverse complement strand
CCATGATTCCTAGTTATCATTAAAAGTATGTAGTAATCATTTGGCAAGTGCAAAACCCTTGTCCCTTCTCAAAATTAAAAGAGACATGGAAGGGGAAGGATTACAGGGTTCACCTTAAGACCAGAGTTACATCCAAATATGGCAAGAAGATTCTTTTTGTCCAGGAATCTGGCCTTAGTTGTTCTGAGGAACCTATCAGACTTGGAGTGCCCAATACCATTTACAACTTTTAAGAGGACCAGAATGTTGCTCGAGTCCTGAAATGACCGATTCATAATATCCCAATGCGAAATTGCTCTGAAACATTTGGGGAGCTCAAAGATCTGTTTCTTGTTTGTCCCATAGCAGACAACCTGGGAATTTTTTGGATTGAGGGCGCGTACAACAATGATTCTTTATACGTACTTAGTTGGAGGCCATGTAGTGTCCTGTATGTGAGGACTCTCTTTCCCTTGATTCCTGTTTCGAAACCCTGATCTTGTTTAGCCGTTAGTAAGAAGTCATGTAGTTTTTTTGATAGAGGAACCGTGGAAAACAGATTTCTTCTCTTATATTAGCACGAAACCATGTAGTTTCCTGTATATGAGGATTGCTATTACCCACATTCATGCCTCGATCCCTGATTCTTCTTTAGACGTCCTGAATATGCCCTGCAGATTTTCAGGACAGAGGACTTGTATAACCCAGATTCCTTATTTTTAGCAGCAGCCATGCAGTTACCTGTATATGAGTACTCCTGTTCACAGATACATGCGTCAAAAGCTTGATTCTTGATTAGATCTTAGGAAGACGCCGTATACTTTTTTGGAGATTGACAAAATAAGTCACCGAATTTCCTTCTTCTTTCTTAGGAAAAGTCAGTGCATTTGCCTGTATATTAGGATTTCATTTCCCTAGTTATTGCTTCAAAAACCCAAAAGTCGTGTTTCGCCCTTAGCAAGATACCCTGAAGTATTAATGGAATGGAGGACACGTGCGTCAAAAGCTTGATTCTTGATTAGATCTTAGGAAGACGCCGTATACTTTTTTGGAGATTGACAAATAAGTCACCGAATTTCCTTCTTCTTTCTTAGGAAAAGTCAGTGCATTTGCCTGTATATGAGGATTTCATTTCCCTAGTTTATGCTTCAAAAACCCAAAAGTCGTGTTTCGCCCTTAGCAAGATACCCTGAAGTTTTAATGGAATGGAGGACACGTGTAAACCAGATTCCTTATTTTCTTTTAGCAATAGACTGTGCAGTTTTCTGTATCTGAGGACCCCCATTAACCAGATTCCTAATCCCAAAACCTGAATGCTGGTTATCTCTTAGCAAGACGGTCTGTAGGTTTTTCGAATGGAGGCCTCATTTAACCAAGATTCCTTATTCTTCAGTAGCAACAGGTCGTGTAGTGCTCTGTATATGAGGACTCCCATTACTGGAATTCCTGCTTCATTCTCAGCAAGACGTCAAGATATTCCCTGGTGACCTAGAATTCCAGTTCCTTGGATATCAAGAGAAAGACTCCCTTAAAGTTCTTGAGGTATTGGAACCCAAGATTCCTGGTCCCTTCTCAAAAGACACCCTAAAAATTTGGCGACATAGAAGCCCATATTGCTGATTAGACCTTATCAAGAGACTTTGTAGATTTAGGCGATAGAGAACCCCAAGAACCGGATTCCCTATCCATTCTCAGCAAGATGCCCTGAATTTCCCTGTCCATGTGGATTCCAAAACACTGTGTACAAAAATGCAGATGCCCAGAAGTTTCCTATGGACGTGGAATCCATGGATCCCGGTTACATTTTAATAATTGGTTCTAAATATTTGGCAACTGCAAAACCCTCGGCCCCTCTACAAATAAAGTACAAATGGAAATTTAAGGATTACCTTGTTCAACTTAAGACCAAACTTACATCCAAATATGACAATATGATACTTTTTTTCCTTGAATCTGACCTAATTATCCCGAGGACCTTAAGGAATTTGACTACCAGATACACTATTACAACTCTCAAGAGTACCAGAATGTTGCTAGAGTCCTGAAATGACTGATTCATATAACCACAAGCCAAATATCTCTGAAACATGAGGCGAGCTCGAATCCATGAATCTTGTTTACACCACAGCATGACACCCTGAGAATTTTTCGGATTGTGGACTAGTGTATCACAGATTCTTTATTCTTCTTTACTGAGGGGCTGTGTAATGTCCTGTATATGAGGACTCCCTTTCCCCAGAATCCTGTTTGGAAGCCCTGATTCTTGTTTTGCCATTAGCAAGATGTCATGTAGATATTGTGACGAAGGAACTGTGTAAAAGTGGTTTCTTAGTTCTCCTTAGGTAGAGATGATATAGATACTCATATGAGAATTGCAATTACCTATGTTCCAGAGTCTAAACCATGATTCTTGTTTAGCCCACTGCAGATGGCCTGTTGATTTTAAGGACTGAGGACTGCTATAGCCCCGTTTGTTTTTCACCCTTGTCAATGGGCTGGGTATATTCCTGTATATTAGGACTGTCATTAGATAGATCCTGCTTCGGAAGTCTGATTCTTTTTAGAACTTCTGCTCTGTAGAATTTTCGGATTGAGGATTCGTGTAACCCAGATTCCTTATTCTTTCTTAGCAAAAGGACATGTAGTTGCATGCAAAAAAGGACTCCATTTTCCAGATTCATGCTCGAAAACACTATGATTCGTGTTTAACCCATAGCAAGATGACCTTAAACTTTTTTGGGATTGAGGACCCAAGTAAAGCAGATTCCTTATTCTTACTGAACCAAAGGCAGTGAAGTTTCCTGTATGTTAGGACACCCATTACCCAGATTCCTACTTCAAAAATCTGATTCGTGGTTACCACGTAGGAAGACGGCCTGTAGTTTTGGGACTGAGGACTCATATAAGGAAGATTCCTTATACTTCCTTACCAATATGATGTGTAGTTTCATGTATATGACGACCTCAACTACCCAACTTCCTGCTTCACTTTGCACGATTCCGAGATAGTTCCTGTCGATCAAGAATTCCAGCTTTTTGGATATCAAGAGAAAGACGTCCATAATGTTCTTTGAGAACTGGAATCCAAGATTTCTGGTTGCCCTTCACAAAATCTCCCCAAAATGTGGAATATTCAAAACCCAAAACCCCAATTCCTACAAGCCGACCCACATGAATTTGCTGTACTTTGAGGTTACTTGAATCAAGGAATTTTGTACCAATATATCTTTTGATTCTGGGGAATATGATTATGGTCGTAGATGGTTCCAGGAAACAAAAGGATTTCTAGTGCCAAATCCTTGATTACAACTAACAAGAGGACCAGAAATATCCTGAGGATCTGTAATAAAACATTTAGCGTATCCACAGAGCAAGTATCTCTGAAAATGTAGGGACCCAGAAGCCCAGATTTCTGATTAAACCTTATCAAGAGGCCCTGTAGATTCCGGAAAATGAGAATTCCCAGAATGGGATTTCCTTTTAATTATCAGAAAGATGCCCTGATTTTTCCTGTCTATCTGGATTCCAAATTCAGTATATCAAAAGACAGATGCCCAGAACTTTCCTAGGTTCGTGGATTCCATGATTCCTGGTTACCATCAAAAGTACGTAGTAATCATTTGGCAAGTGCAAAACCCTTGTCCCTTCTCAAAATTAAAAGAGACACGGAAGGGGAAGGATTAGAGGGTTCACCTTAAGACCAGAGTTACATCCAAATATGGCAAGAAGATTCTTTTTGTCCAGGAATCTGGCCTTAGTTGTTATGAGGTACCTAACGGACATGGAGTGCCCAATACCATTTACGACTTTTAAGAGGATCAGAATGTTGCTCGAGTTCTGAAATGACCGATTCATAATATCCGAATGCCAAATGGCTCTGAAACATTTGGAAAGCTCGAAGATCTGTTTCTTGTTTGTCCCATAGAAGACAACCTGGGAATTTTTGGATTGAGGGCGCGTACAACAATGATTCTTTATTCGCAGTTAGATGGAGGCCTTGTAGTGTCCTGTATGTGAAGACTCTCTTTCCCTTGATTTCTGTTTCGAAACCCCGATCTTGTTTAGCCCTTAGTAAGAAGTCATGTAGATTTTTTGATAGAGGAACCGTGGAAAACATATTTCTTCCCTTATATTAGCATGAAGCCATGTTGTTTCCTGTATATGAGGATTGCTATTACCCACATTCATGCCTCAAATCCGTGATTCTTCTTTACCAGTCATGAAGATGCCCTGTAGATTCTCAGGACTGAAAACTCTTATGACCCAGATTCTTTATTTTTAGCAACAGCCGTGCAGTAACCTGTATATGAGTACTCCTATTCACAGATACATACCTTGAAAGCTTGATTCTTGATTAGATCTTAGGAAGACGCCATATACATTTTTGGAGATTGAGAAAAGAAGTCACCCACATTCCTTATTCTTTCTTAGGAAAAGTCAGTGCATTTGCCTGTATATGAGGATTTCATTTCGCTAGTTTATGCTTCAAAAACCCAATTTCGTGTTTAGCCCTTAGCAAGATACCCTGAAGTTTTAATGAGATGGAGGACACGTGTAAACCAGATTCCTTATTCTCCTTTATCAATAGACTGTGCAGTTTCCTGTATCTGAGGACCCCCATTATCCAGATTCCTAATCCCAAAACCTGAATGGTGGTTATCTCTTAGCCAAACGGTCTGTAGGTTTTTTGGATGGAGGCCTCGTGTAACCAAAATTCCTTATTCTTCCGTAGCAACAGGTCGTGTAGTGCTCTGTATATGAGGACTCCCATTACTGAAATTCCTTCTTCATTCTCAGCAAGACGCCAAGATATTTCCTGGTGACCTAGAATTCCACTTCCTTGGATATCAAGAGAAAGACTCTCATAAAGTTCTTCAGGCATTGGAACCCAAGATTACGGGTCCCTTTTCAAAAGACACCCTAAAATGTGGCGACATAGAAGTCCATATTGCTGATTTAACCTTATCAAGAGACTTTGTAGATTTAGGCGATAGAGAACTACAAGAAAGGATTCCCTATACATTCTCAGCAAGATGCCCCGAATTTCCTTGTCCATGTGGATTCCAAAACTCTGTGAACAAAAATGCAGATGCCTAATTGTTTCCTAGGGACGTGGAATTCATGGATCCTTTTTACAGTTTAATAATTCATACTAAATATTTGGCAACTGCAAAGCCCACGATCCCTCTACAAATAAAGTACCAACGGAAATTTAAGGATATCCAAGTTCATCTTAAGACCAAATTTACATCCAAATACGGCAGTATGATACTTTGTTTCCGGGAATCTGGCCTTAATTGTTCCGAGGAACTTAAGGTATTTGTACTACCAGATACCAGATTACAACTCTCAACAACACCAGATGTTGCTGTAGTCCTGAAATGACTGATTCATAATACCCACAAGCCAAAAATCTCTGAAACATGAGCCGAGCTCGAAGCCTTAATTCCTGTTTATACCGCAGCAATACACCCTTAGAATTTTTCGGATTGTGGAATAGTGTATGACAGATTCCTTATTCTTCTTTACCAAGGAGCCATATCATGTCCTGTATATGAGGACTCGCTTTCCCCAGAATCCTGTTTGGAAACCCTGATTCTTGTTTTGTCATTAGCATGATGTCACGTAGATATTGTGATGGAGGAACCGTGTAAAAGAGGTTTCTTACTTCTCCTTAGCTAGAGATCATGTAGATTCTGCATATGAGGACTGCTATAACCTATGTTCCAGGTTCTAAACCTTGATTCCTGTTTAGCATACAACAGATGGCCTGTTGACTTAAAGGACTGAGGACTTCTATAACACCCATTCTTTTTCTTCCTTGACAAGGCACTGTGTATTTTACTGTATATTAGGACTCTCATTAGATACATCCTGTTTCGAAACTCTGATTCTATTTAGAACGTTCCAAGATGCTCTGTAGATTTTTGGGATTGAGGACCTGTGTAACCCAGATTCCTTATTCTTTCTTTGCAAAAGGTCATGTAGTTGCCTGTAAATAAGGACTCCATTTTCCAGATTCATGTTCAAAAACACCATGATTCATGTTTAGCCCATAGAAAGATAACCTTAAGCTTTTTTGAGATTGAGCACCAAAGTAAGGCAGACTCCTTATTCTTAGTTAGCAATAGGCAGTGAAGTTTTCTTTATGTGAGGACTCCCATTACCCAGATTCCTATTTCAATAACCTGATTCGTGGTTGCGTCTTAGGAAGATGGCCTGTAGTTTTTGGGATTGATTACTCATATAAGGAAGATTACTTATAGTTCCTTAGCAATATGACGTGTAGTTTCCTGCATATGATGACCTCCATTACCCAACTTCCTGCTTCACTCTACAGGATGCCGAGACAGTTCCTGGTGACCAAGAATTCCAGTTTTCTCGATATCAAGCGAAAGACGTCAAAATTTTTCTTTGGGAGGTGGAATCCCAGATTCCTGGTTCACCTTCACAAGACCTTAACAAAATGTGGAATATTCTAAACCCCAAATTCCAATTCCTACCTGCCCACCCACAATAATTTTCTGTAGTTTGATGTCACATGAGTCGCGGAATTTCGTACCAATATAACTTTTGATACTGGGGAATATGATTATGGTCGTTGATGGTCCCAGGAAACAAAAGTATTTCCAGGGACAAATCTTTGATAACAAACAAGAGGACCAGAAAGATCCTGAGGACCTGTAATGACACATTTAGCATATCCACGGAAGAAGTAGCTCTGAAAATGTAGGGACCCAGAAGTGCAGATTGCTGATTAAACCTTATCAAGAGGCCCTGTAGATTCCGGAATATGAGAACGCCTAGAACCGAATTTCCTTTTTATTCTCAGTAAGAAGCCCTGATTTTTCATGTCGATTTGGATTCGAAATTCAGTATATCAATAGAGAGATGCCCAGAAGTTTGCTAGGTTCGTGCATTCCATGATTCCTGGTTAACATTAAAAGTACGTAGTAAATAATTGGCAAGTGCAAAACCCTTCTCCCGCCTCAAAATAAAAAGATACACGGAAAGGGAAGTATTACAGGGTTCACCTTAAGACCAGAGTTACATCCAAATATGGAAGAAGATGCTTTATTTCCTGGAATCTAGCCTTAGTTATTCTGAGGAACCTAACGTTCTTAGAGTGCCCAATGCTATTTACAACTTTTAAGAGGACCAGAATGTTGCTGGAGTCCTGAAATGACCGATTCATAATATCCGAATGTTAAATTGCTCTGAACCATTTGGGGATCCCGAAGATCTGTTTCTTGTTCGTCCCATAGCCGACAACCTGGGAATTTTTTTGATTCAGGACGCGTACAACAGTGATTCTTTATTCCTACATAGTTGGAGGCCATGTAGTGTCCTGTATGTGAGGACTCTCTTTCCCTTGATTCCTTTTTCGAAACCCTGATTCTTGTTTTGCCCTTAGTAAGAAGTCATGTAGATTTTTTGATAGAGGAACCGTGGAAAACAGATTTTTTCTCTTTTATTAGCAAGAGGCCATGTAGTTTCCTGTATTTGAGGATTGCTATTACCTACATTCATACCTCGAATCCCTGATTCTTCTTTAGCCGTCAGCAAGATGCCCTGTAGATTTTCAGGACTGAGGACTCGTATAACTAAGATTCTTTATTTTGAGCAACAGTCGTGCAGTTACCTGTATATGAGTACTCCTGTTCACAGATACATGCGTCGAAAGCTTGATTTTTGTTTAGATCTTAGGAAGACGTCGTATACTTCTTGGGAGGTTGAGAAAACATGTCACCCACATTCCTTATACTTTCGTAGGAAATACATTTCGTAGGAAGTGCATTTGCCTGTATATGAGGATTTCGTTTCCCTAGTTTATGCTTCAAAAACCCAATTCTGGTTTAGTCCTTAGGAAGAATCCCTGAAGTTTTATTGGGATGGAGGACACGTGTAAACCTGATTCCTTATTCTCTTTTAGCAACAGACAGTGCAGTTTCCTGTATAAGAGGACTCCCATTATCCAGATTCCTACTCCCAAAACCTGAATGGTGATTATCTCTTAGCAAGACTGTATGTAGGTTTTTGGGATGGAGGCCTCTTGTAACCAAGATTCCTTATTGTTCCGTAGCAACAGGTCATGTAGTGTTCTGTATATTAGGACTCCCATTACTTAAATTCCTGCTTCATTCTCAGTAAGACGCCAAGATATTTCCTGGTGAACTAGAATTCCAGTTTCTTGGATATCGCATAAAGTTCTTGAGGAATTGGAACCCAAGATTCCTGGTCCCTTTTCAAAAGACACATTAAAAATGGGGCGACATAGAGCCCAGATTGCTGATTAAATCTTATCAAGAGAGTTTGTAAATTTTGGCGATTGAGAACACTAAGAACCGGATTCCCTTTCCGCTCTCAGCAAGATGCCATGAATTTCCCTGACCATGTGGATTCCATACTCTGTGTAAAAAATTGCAGATGCCCAGATGTTTCCTAGGGACATGGAATCCATGGATCCTGGTTACATTTTAATAATTAGTACTAAATATTTGGCAAATGCAAAACCCTCGGCCCCTCTACAAATAAAGTACAAACTGAAATTTAAGGATTTCCAAGTTCATTTTAAGACCAAAGTTACATCCAAATATGGCAAGATGATACTGTTTTTCGGGAAACTGGCCATAAGTTGCCTGAGTAACCTAAGGGACTTGTACTACCAGATACGCGATTACAACTGTCAAGAGGACCAGAATGTTGCTGGAGTCCTGAAATAACTGATTCATAATACTCACATGCCAAATATCTCTGAAACATGAGTCGAGCTTGAAGCCTTGATTCTTGTTTTTACCGCTGCAAGACACCCTGAGAATTTTTCCAGTTGTGGACTAGTTTATCACAGATTGCTTATTCTTCTTTACCGAGGGGGTGTGTAATGTCCTGTATATGAGGACTCCCGTTCCCCATATTCCTGTTTGGAAAACCTAATACTTGTTTTGCCATTATCAAGATGTCATGTAGATAATGTGATGGAGGAACAGTGTAAAAGAAGTTTCTTAGTTCTCCTTAGCTAGAGATCATGTTTATTCGGCATATGAGGACTGCTATTACCTATGTTCCACCTTCTAAACCCTGATTCTTGTTTAACCCACATCAGATGGTCTGTTGATTTTAAGGACTGAGGACTGCTATTACCCCGATTCTTTTTCTTCCTTATCAAGGGGCTGTGTATTTTCCAGTATATTAGGACTCTCATTAGATAGTTATTGCTTCGAAACAATGATTCTTGTTAGAACTTTCCATAAGGCTCTGTAAATTTTTGGGATTGAGGACTCGTGTAACTCTGATTCCTTATTCTTTCTTAGCCAAAGGTCATGTAGTTGCCTGTAAATAAGGACTCCATTTTCCAGATTCATGCTCGAAAACACCATGATTCGTGTTTAGTCCAGAGCAAGATGACCTTAAATTTTTTGGGATTGAGGACCCGAGTAAGGCAATTTCCTTATTCTTACTTAAGAATAGGCAGTGAAGTTTCCTTTATGTGAGGACTCCCATTACCCAGATTCCTACTTCAAAAGTCTGATTCGTGGTTATGTCTTAGGAAGACGGCCTGAAGTTTTTGGGACTGAGGACTCATATAAGGAAGATTCCTTATAGTTCCTTAGCAACATGACGCGTAGTTTCCTGTATATGATGACCTCCTTTAGTCAGCTTCCTGCTTCACTCTGCAGGATGCCGAGACAGTTCCTGGTGACCGAGAATTCCAGTTTTCTCGATATAAAGAGAAAGACGTTCATATTTTTCTTTGGGAACTGGAATCCAGGATTCCTGGATCCCCTTCACAAGACCTTCCCAAAATGTGGAATATTCCAAACACAAAACCCCAATTCCTACCAGCCCACCCACAGGAATTTTCTGTACTTTGTGGTCACATGAATCGAGGAATTTTGTACCCATATGCCTTTTGATTCTGGGGAATATGATTATGGTCGTAGATGGCTCCAGGAATCAAAAGGATTTCTAGGGTCAAATCCTTGAATACAACTAACAAGAGGACCAGAAAGATCCTGAGGATCTGTAATGACAGATTTAGCATATCCACGAAGCAAGTAGCTCTGAAAATGTAGGGTCCCAGAAGCCCAGTTTGCTGATTAAACTTTATCAAGTGACCCTGTATATTCCGGAAAATGAGAACGACCTGAACCGGATTTCCTTTTTATTCTCAGTAAGATGCCCTGATTTTTCCTGTTGATTTGGATTCCAAATTCAGTATATCAAAAGACAGATGCTCAGAAATTTCCTAGGTTCGTGCATTCCATGATTCCTGGCTACTATAAAAAGTATGTAGTAAACATTTAGCAAGTGCAAAACCCTTATCCCGTTTCAAAATAAAAAGAGACACGGAAAGGGAAGTATTACGGGGTTCACCTTAAGACCAGAGTTACATCCAAATATGGCAAGATGATTCTTTTTGTCCTGGAATCTGGCCTTAGTTGTTCTGAGGAACCTAACGGACTTGGAGTGCCCAATATCATTTACAAATTTTAAGAGGTCCAGAATGTTGCTGGAGTCCTGAAATGACCGATTCATATTATCCGCATGTTAAATTGCTCTGAAACATTTGGGGAGCTCGAAGATCTGTTTCTTCTTTGTCCAAAAGAAGACAACCTGGGAATTTTTTTGATTGAGGACGCGTACAACAATGATTTTTTATTCGTACATAGTTGGAGGCCATGTAGTGTCCTGTATGTCAGGACACTCTTTCCCTTGATTCCTGTTTAGAAACCCTGATTCTTGTTTAGGCGTTAGTAAGATGTCATGTAGATTTTTTGATAGAGGAATCGTGGAAAACAGATTTCTTCTCTTTTATTAGCAAGGGGCCAAGTAGTTTCCTTTGTTTGAGGATTCCTATTACCCACATTCTTGCCTCGAATCCCTGTTTCTTCTTTAGCTGTCAGCAAGATGCCCTGTAGATTTTAATGACTAAGGACTCGTATAACCCAGATACTAATTTTTAGCAACAGCTGTGTAGTTACCTCTATAAGAGTACTCCTGTTCACAGATACATGCGTCGAAAGCTTGATTCCTGTTTAGATCTTAGGAAGACGCCATATACTTTTTTGGAGATTGAGAAAACATATCACCCCCTTTCCATATACTTTCGTAGGAAATGTCAGAGCATATGCCTGTATATGAGGATTTCATTTCCCTAGTTTATGCTTCATAAACCCAAATTCGTGTTTAGCCCTTATCAATAAACCCTGAAGTTTTATTGGGATGGAGGACACGTGTAAACCAGATTCCTTATTCTCCTTTAGCAATAGACAGTGCAGTTTCCTGTGTATGAGAAATCCCATTATCCAGATTCCTACTCCCAAAACACGATTGGAGGTTATCTCTTAGCAAGACGGTCTGCAGGCTTTGGGATGGCTGCCTCATGTAACCAAGATTCTTTATTCTTCCATAGCAACAGGTCTCATAGTGTTCTGTATATGACAACTCCCATTACAGAAATTCCTGCTTCATTCTCAGCATACGCCAAGATATTTCCTGTGACCTAGAATTCCAGTTACTTGTATATCAAGAGAAAGACTCCCAGAAAGTTCTTGAGTAATTGGAACCCAAGATTCCTGGTCTCTTTTCAAAAGACACACTAAAAATGTGGCGACATAGATGCCCAGATTGCTGATTAAACTTTATCAAGAGACTTTGTAGACTTAGGCGATAGAGAACTCCAAGAACCAGATTCCCTTTCCGTTCTCAGCAAGATGCCCTGAATTTCCCTGTCTATGTGGATTCCAAAACTCTGTGTACAAAAATGCAGATGCCCAGATGTTTCCTAGGACGTGGAATCCATGAATCCTGGTTACATTTTAATAAGTCGTACTAAATATTTGGCAACTGCAAAACCCTCGGCCCCTG
>NW_007235320.1:1726-7800 GCF_000164805.1 Carlito syrichta | reverse complement strand
AATACCCACAAGTCAAATATATCTGAAACATGAAACTAGCTTGAAGCCTTGATTCTTGTTTATACCGCAGCAAGACACCCTGAGAATTTTTTGGATTCTGGACTAGTGTATAACAGATTCTTTATTCTTCTTTACCGAGAGGCCATGTAATGTCCTGTATATGATTACTCCGTTTCCCCAGAATCCTGTCTGGAAACGCTGATTCCTGTTTTGCCATTAGCAATATGTCATGCAGATATTGTGATGAAGGAACCGTGTAAAAGAGGTTTCTTAGTTCTCCTTAGCTAGAGATCATGTAGATTCTGCATATGAGAACTGCTATAACGTATGTTCCAGCTTCTAAACCCTGATTCTTGTTTAGCCCACAGCAGATGACCTGTTGATTTTAATGACAGAGGACTGCTATAACCCTGATTCTTTTTCTTCCTTGGGAAGTGGCTGTGTATTTTCCTGTATATTAGAACTCTCATTAGAGACATCCTGCTTCGAGACGCTGCTTCTTTTTAGAACTTTCCAAGATGCTCTGTAGATTTTTGGGATTGAAGACTCATGTAACCCAGAATCCTTATTCTTTCTTAGCAAAAGGTCGTGTAGTTTCTGTAAATAATTACTCCATTTTCCAGATTCATTCTCGAAAACACCATGATTAGTTTTTAGCCCATAGAAAGATGACCTTAAGCTTTTTGGGGATTGAGGACTCGAGTAACGCAGATTCCTTATTCTTACTTAGCACTAGGCAGTGAAATTTCCTGTATGTGAGGACTCCCATTACCCGGATTCCTACTACAAAAGCCTGATTCGTGATTACGTCTTAGGAAGATGGCCTGTAGGTTTTGGGATTAAGGACTAATATAAGGAAGATTCCTTATACTTCCTTAGCAATATGACGTGTAGTTTCCTGTATATGACGACCTCCATTACCCAGTTTCCTGCTTCACTCTGCAGGATGCCGAGACAGTTCCTGGTGACCGAGAATTCCAGTTTTTTGGATATCAAGAGAAAGACGTCCATAATGTTCTTTGGGAACTGGAATCCAAGATTCCTGGTTCCCCTTCACAAGACCACCCCAAAATGTGAAATATTCCAAACCAAAAACTCCAATACCTACCTGCCCACCCACAAGAATTTTTTGTACCTTGAAGTCACCTGAATCAAGGAATTTGGTACCAATATACTTTTGATTCTGGTGAATATGTTTATGGTCGTAGATGGTCCCAGGAAACAAAAGGATTTCTAGGGCCAAATCCTTGATTACAACTAACAAGAGGACCAGAAAGATCCTGAAGATTCGTAATGACAGATTTAGCGTATCCACAGAGCAAGTAGCTCTGAAAATGTAGGGACCCAGAAGCCCAGTTTGCTGATTAAACCTTATTATGAGGCCCTGTAGATTCCGGAAAATGAGAACTTCTAGAACTTGATTTCCTTTTTATTCTCAGTAAGATGTCCTGATTTCTCCTGTCGATTTGGATTCCAAATTCAGTATATCAAAAGATAGATGCCCAGACGTTTCCTAGTTTCGTGCATTCCATGATTCCTGGTTTCCATTAAAAGTACGTAGTAAATATTTGGCAATTGCAAAACAATTTTCCCGTCTCAAAATAAAGAGGGACACGGTAAGGGAAGTATTACAGGGTTCCCTTTAAGACCAGAGTTACATCCAAATATGAGAAGAAGATTCTTTTTGTCCTGGAATCTGGCCTTAGTTGTTCTGAGGAATCTAACAGACATGGAGTGCCCAATACCATTTACAACTTTTAAGAGGACCAGAATGTTGCTGGAGTCCTGAATTGACCGATTCATAATATACGAATGCTAAATTGTTCTGAAACATTTGGGGAGCTTGAAGATCTGTTTCTTATTTGTTCCAAAGCAGACAACATGGGAATTTTTTTGATTGAGGACGCGTACTACAATGATTCTTTATTCGTACATAGTTGGATTCCATGTAGTGTCCTGTATGTGAAGTCTCTCTTTCCCTTAATTCCTGTTTCGAAACCCAGATTCTTGTTTAGCCCTTAGTAAGAAGTCATAGCAGGATGACCTTAAGTTTTTTTGGGATTGAGGACCCGAGTAACGCCGATTCCTTATTCTTACTTAGCAATAGGCAGTGTAGTTTCCTTTATGTGAGGACTCCCATTAACCAGATTCTTACTTAAAAACCTGATTCGTGATTACGACTAAGGAAGATGGCCTGTAGTTTTTGGAATGAGGACTTATATAAGGAAGATTCCTTATACTTCCTTAGCAATATGATGTATAGTTTCCTGTACATGATGACCTACATTACCCAGCTTACTGCTTTACTCTGCCCGATGCCGAGACAGGTCCTGGTGATGGAGAATTACAGTTTTTTGGATATCAAGAGAAAGACGTCCATATTGTTCTTTGGGACCTGGAATCCAAGATTCCTGGTTCCCCTTCACAAGACCTCCCCAAAGTGTGGAATATTCCAAACCCAAAACCCCAATTCCTACCTGCCCACACACAAGAAATTTCTGTATTTTGAGGTCACCTGAATCGAGGACTCTTCTACCAGTGTACCTTTTGATTATGGGGTATATGATTAAGGTCTTAGATGGTCCCAGGAAACAAAAGGATTTCTAGGGCCAAATACTTGATTACAACTAAAAAGAGGACCAGAGAGATCCTGAGGATCAGTAATAACAGATTTATCGTATCCACGTAGCAAGGATCTGTGAAAATATAGGCACCCAGAAGGCCAGATTGCTTATTAAACCTTATCAAGAGCCCCTGTAGATTCCGGAAAATGAGAACTTCTAGAACCGCATTTCCTTTTAATTCTCAGTACGATGCCCTGATTTTTCCTGTCGATTTGGTTTCTAAATTGAGTATATCAAAAGACAGATGCCCAGAAGTTTCCTAGGTTCGTGGATTCCATGATTCCTGGTTACAATTAAAAGAATGTTGTAAACATTTGGCAAGTGAAAACCCTTGTCCCTACTCAAAATAAAAAGAGACAGGGAAGGTGAAGGATTACAGTGTTCTCCTTAAGACCAGAGTTACATCCAAATATGGCAAGAAGATTCTTTTTGTCCTGGAAACTGGCCTTAGTTATTTTGAGGAACCTAACGAACTTGCAGTGCCAAATACCATTCACAACTTTTAAGAGGAACAGAATGTTGCTGGAGTTCTGAAATGACTGCTTCATAATATACGAATGTTAAATTGCTCTGAAACATTTGGGGAGCTCAAAGATCTGTTTCTTGTTTGTCCCATAGCAGACAACCTGGGAATTTTTTGGATTTAGGGCGCGTACAACAATGATTCCTTATTTGTACTTAGTTGGAGGCCATGCAGTGTCCTGTATGTGAGGACTCTCTTTTCCTTGATTCCTGTTTCGAAACCCTGATTCTTGTTTAGGCCTTAGTAAGAAGTCATATTCATTTTTTGATAGAGGAACCGTGGAAAACAGATTTCTTCCTTTTATTAGCAAGAGTCCATGTAGTATCCTTATATGAGGATTTCTATTACCCACATTCATGTCTTGAATCCCTGATACTTATTTAGCCATTAGCAGATACCCTGTAGATTTTCAGGATTGAGGACTCGTATAACTCAGTTTCCTTATTTTTAGACAGCCATACAGTTACCAGTATATGAGTACTCCTGTTCACAGATACATGCATCGAAATCTTGATTCTTGTTTAGATCCTAGGAAGACGACGTATATTCTTTGGGGGATTGAGAAAATACGTCACCCACATTCCTTATTCTTTCCTAGGAAAAGTCAGTGCATTTGCCTATATATGAGCATTTCATTTCTCTAGTTTATGCTTCAAATGCCCAAATTCGTATTTAGCCCTTAGAAAGAATCCCTGAAGTTTTATTGGGGTGGAGGACACGTGTAAACTGGATTCCTTATTCTCCTTTAGCAAGAGAGAGTGCAGTTTTTTGTATATGAGGACTCCCATTATCCAGATGCCTACTCCCAAAATCTGAATGTTGGTTATCTATTAGGAAGTCGGTCTGTAGCTCTTTGGGATGGAGGCCTTGTGTAACCAAGATTCCTTGTTTTTCCGTAGAAACAGGTCGTGTAGTGTTCTGTATGTGAGGACTCCCATTACTGAAATTCCTGCTTCATTCTCAGCAAGATGCCAAGATATTTCCTGGTGACCTAGAATTCCAGTGGCTTGGATATCAAGAGAAAGACTCCCATAAAGTTGTTGAGGAATTGGAACCCAAGATTCCTAGTCCCTTTTCAAAAGACTCACTAAAAAATTGGCGGCATAGAAGCCCATATTGCTGATTAAACCTTATCAAGAGACTTTGTAGATTTAGGCGATAGAGAACCCCAAGAACCGGATGCCCTGTCCATTCTCAGCAAGATGCCTTAAATTTCCCTGTCCATGTGGATTCCAAAACACTGTGTACGAAAATGCAGATGCCCAGATTTTCCTAGGGACCTGGAATCCATGGATTCTGGTTACAGTTTAATAATTCATACTAAATATTTGGCAACTGCAAATCCCTCGGCCCCTTTACAAATAAAGTACAAACGGAAATTCAAGGATTACCAAATTCATCTTAAGACAAAGTTACATCCAAATACGGTAATATGATACATGGTTTCCGGGAATCTGGCCTTAATTGTCCCAAGAAACTTAAGGGATTTGTACAACCAGGTACCGGATTACAACTCTCAAGAGGAACAGAATGTTGATGGAGTCTTTAAATGACTGATTCATCATACCCACAAGCCAAATATCTCTGAAACATGAGATGAGCTCGAAGCCTTGATTCTTGTTTATATCTCAGCAATACTGCTTGAAATTTTTCGGATTGTGGACTAGTGTATCACACATTCCTTATTTTTCTTTATGAAGGGGCCATGTAATGTCCAGTATATGAGGACTCCCTTTCCCTAGAATTCCGTTTAGACACCCTGATTCTTATTTTTCCATTAGCAAGATGTCATGTAGATATTGTGATGGTGGAACAGTGTAAAAGAGGTTTCTTAGTTCTCCTTAGCTAGAGATCATATAGATTCTGCATATGAAGACTGATATTACCTATGTTCCAGCTTCTAAACCCTGATTCTTGTTTAGCCCACAGCAGATGACCTGTTGATTTTAAGGACTGAGGACTGCTATAACCCCGATTCTTTTTCTTCCTTGGCAAGGGGCTGTGTATATTGCTGTATATTAGGACTCTCATTAGATACATACTGCTTTGAAACTCTGATTTTTTTAGAACTATCCTGGGTGCTCTGTAGAGTTTTATGATTGAGAACCCAAGAGACGCAGATTCCTTATTCTTGCTTAGCAATAGGCAGTAAAGTTTCTTTTATGTGAGGACTACCATTACCCAGATCCCTACTTTAAAAACCTGATTCGTGGTTACGTCTTAGGAAGAAGGCCTGTAGTTTTTGGGATTGAGAACTCATTAAAGGAAGTTTCCTTATACTTCCTTAGCAATATGACCTGTAGTTTCCTGTATAAGACGACCTCCATTACCCAGCTTCCTGCTTCACTCTGCAGGATATCGAGAAAATTCCTGGTGACCGAGAATTCCGGTTTTTTGGATAGCAAGAGAAAGACGTCCATAATGTTCTTTGGGAACTGGAATCCAAGATTCCTGGTTCCTCTTCACAAGACCTCCCCAAAATGTGGAATAATCCAAACCCAAACCCCAATTCCTACCTGCCCACCCACATGCATTTTCTGTACATTGAGGTCACCTGAATCGGGGAAATTTGTACCAATGTACCTTTTGTTTCTGGGGAATATGATTATGGTCGTTGATGGTTCCAGGAAACAAAAGGATTTCTAGGGCCAAATCCTTGATTACAACTAACAAGAGACCAGAAAGATCCTGAGGATCTGTAATGACAGATTTAGCATATCCACAGAGCAAGTAGCTCTGAAATGTAGGGACCCAGAAGCCCAGATTGCTGATTAATCCTTTCAGAGGCCCTGTATATTCCGTAAAATGGGAACTCCTAGAACCAGATTACCTTTTTATTCTCAGTAAGATGCCCTGATTTTTCCTGTCAATTTGGATTCCAATTCAGTATATCAAAGACAGATGCCCAGAAGTTTCCTAGGTTCTTG
>NW_007235320.1:0-1620 GCF_000164805.1 Carlito syrichta | reverse complement strand
CTGCTTACCAATTAAAAGTACGTAGTAAACATTTGGCATGTGCAAAACCCTAGTCTCTTCTCAAAATAAAAAGAGACACGGAAGGGGAACGATTACAGGGTTCACCTTAAAACCAGAGTTACATCCAAATATGGTAAGAAGATTCTTTTTTTCCTGGAATCTGGCCTTAGTTGTTCTGAGAAACCTAACGGACATGGAGTGCCCAATACCATTTACAACTTTTAAGAGGACCAGAATGTTGCTGGAGTCATGAAATGGCCGATTCATAATATCCGAATGCTAAATTGCTATGAAACATTTGGGAGCTCGAAGATCTGTTTCTCGTTTGTCCCATAGCAGACAACCTGGGAATTTTTTAGATTGAGGGCGCGTACAAAAATGATTCTTTATTCGTACTTAATTAGAGGCCATGCAGTGTCCAGTCTGTGAGGACTCTCTTTCCCTTGATTCCTGTTTCAAAACCCTGATTCTTGTTTAGCTCTTAGTAAGAAGTCATGTTCATTTTTTGATAGAGGAACCGTCGAAAACAGACTTCTTCCTTTTGTTAGAAAGAGGACATGTAGTTTCCTGTATATGAGGATTTCTATTACCCACATTCATGTCTGGAATCCCTTATTCTTCTTTAGCCGTCAGCAAGATATCTTGTAGATTTTCAGAACTGAGGACTCATACAACCCAGATTTCTTATTTTTAGACAGTCGTATCGTTACCAGTATATGAGTACTCCTGTTCACAGATACATGTCAAAAGCTTGTTTCTTGTTTAGATCCTAGGAAGACGCTGTATATTTTTGGGGGGATTGAGAAAACAGGTCACCCACATTCCTTATTCTTTCTTAGGAAAAGTCAGTGCATTTGCCTGTATATGAGCATTTCATTTCCCTACTTTATGCTTCAAAAACCCAAATTCGTGTTTAGCCATTAGCAAGAATCCCTGAAGTATTATTGGGATGGAAGACACTTGTAAACCAGATTCCTTAATCTCCTTTAGTAAAACACAGTGCAGTTTCCTGTATTTGAGGACTCCCATTATCCAGTTTCCTACACTCAAAATCTGAATGGTGGTTTTCTCTTAGCAAGACGGTCTGTAGGTTTTGGGGATGGAGGCCTTGTGTAACCAAGATTTCTTGTTTTTCTGTAGCAACAGGTCGTGTATTATTCTGTATATGAGGACTCCTATTACTGAAATTCCTGCTTCATCTCAGCAAGACGCCAAGATATTTCCTGGTGACCTAGAATTCCAGTTGCTTGGATATCAAGAGAAGACTCCCATAAATTTGTTGAGGAATTGGAACCCAAGATTCCTGATCCCTTTTCAAAAGACTCACTAAAAATGTGGCGACATAGAAGCCCAGATCGCTGATTAAACCTTATCAAAAGACTTTGTAGATTTAAGCAATTGAGAACACCAAGAACCGGATTCCCTTTCCGTTCTCAGCAAGATGCCGTGAATTTCCCAGTCCATGTGGATTCCAAAACTCTGTGTACAAAAATGCAGATGGCCAGATGTTTCCTAGGGATGTGGAATCCATGGATCTTGGTTACATTTTAATAATTTGTACTAAATATTTGGCAACTGCAAAACCCAAGGCCCCTTTACAAATAAAGTACAAACGGAAAT
>NW_007235319.1:0-741 GCF_000164805.1 Carlito syrichta | reverse complement strand
AATAAGAAATCTGTGATTCACCAGTCCAAAATACGAAAAATTCTCAGGGCGTCTGGCTGCGGTATAAACAAAAATCAAGACTTCGAGCTCGTCTCATGTGTCAGAGATATTTGGCTTGTGGGTATTATGAATCAGTCATTTAAAGACTCCAGCAACATTCTGGTCCTCTTGAGAGTTGTAATAGGGTATCTGGTTGTACAAATCCCTAAAGTTTCTCCAGACAATTAAGGACAGATTCCCGGAAAAAAATGTATCATATTGCAGTATTTGGATGTAACTTTGGTCTTAAGATAAATTTGGTAATCCTTGAATTTCCGTTTGTACTTTATTTGTAAAGGGGCCTTGGGATTTGCAGTTGCCAAATATTTAGTACAAATTATTAAAATTTAACCAAGATCCATGGATTCCACGTCACTAGGAAACATCTGGGCATCTGCATTTTTGTACACAGAACTTTGGAATCCACATGGACTGGGAAATTCAGGGCATCTTGCTGAGAATGGAAAGGGAATCCGGTTCTTGGTGTTCTCAATTGCCTAAATCTACAAAGTCTTTTGATAAGGTTTAATCAGCGATCTGATCTTCTATGTCGCCACATTTTTAGTGAGTCTTTTGAAAAGGGATCAGGAATCTTGGGTTCCAATTCCTCAACAAATTTATGGGAGTCTTCTCTGATATCCAAGCAACTGGAATTCTAGGTCACCAGGAAATATCTAGGCGTCTTGCTGAGAATGAAGCAGG
>NW_007235318.1:0-487 GCF_000164805.1 Carlito syrichta | reverse complement strand
TCTAGGGTCAATCCCCTCCCTCCTACAAGGGGCTGCCATGGGGAAAGTGAGGTCTTGATTCTCAAATCTACAGGGGTGTGGGGACCACTGGGCAACTCACGCCTGTCTCCTCGACTTTCAGGGAGGCCAAAGCAGGAAGATGGTCAGAGCCCAGGAGCTCGAGACCAGGCTGGACACCATAGCAATCCCCCAACTCAACCCCAAGCAAAATCTAGAAAACCTTCTTTGAGGGCAGTCCTCGGAGGGAGGATCGCTTCCGGCCCAGAGTTCAAGACAAGTCAGGAAGACCAGAATTTGGGTCAAATGGAAAGCCTGTGATCACAGCAGTATGGGTTGCTCATCCTGAGAGTATGGCCCAAGTTGTGTGGTTTGAGTTCACCCTGAGTAACCTAGTGAGGAAAGAAAAGAAAGAAAGAAAGAAAGAAAGAAAGAAAGAAAGAAAGAAAGAAAGAAAGAAAGAAAGAAAGAAAGAAATCCATTCTCCTGG
>NW_007235317.1:0-757 GCF_000164805.1 Carlito syrichta | reverse complement strand
CCATTTCCTACGAAAGTATAAGGAATGTGGTTGAAATGTTTTCTCAATCTCCAAAAAAGTATGCGGCGTATTCCTAAGATCTAAACAGGAATCAAGCTTTCGACACATGTATCTGTGAACAGGAGCACTCATATACAGGTAACTGCATGGCTGTTGCTAAAAATAAGAAATCTGGGTTATATGAGTCGTCAGTCCTGAAAATCTGCAGGGCATCTTGCTGACGGCTAAAGAAGAATCAGGGATTCGAGGCATGAATGTGGGTAATATCCATCCTCAAATACAGGAAACTACATAGCCTCTTGCTAATAAAAGAGAAGAAATCTGTTTTCCTCTATCAAAAAATCTACATGACCTCTTACTAAGGGTTAAACAAGAATCAGGGTATCGAAACAGGAATCAAGGGAAAGAGTGTCCTCAGATACAAGACACTACATGGCCTCCAACTATGTACGAATAAAGAATCATTGTTGTACGCATCCTCAATCAAAAAAATTCCCAGGTTGTCTCCTATGGGACAAAGAAGAAACAGATCTTCGAGCTCCCCAAATGTTTCAGAGCAATTTAGCATTCGGATATTATGAATTGGTCTTTTCAGAACTACATGCTCCCTGGATAAGTTAAATCTGTCATTACAGATTCTCAGGATCTTTCTAGGTCGTCTTGTTAGTTGTAATCAAGGGTTTGGCCCTAGAAATCCTTTTGTTTCCTGGGGCCATCTACGACCATAATTATATTCCCCAGATCAAATGGTATATTG
>NW_007235316.1:0-740 GCF_000164805.1 Carlito syrichta | reverse complement strand
GTGGCCACATAAAAGCCCAGATTGCTGATTAATCCTTATCAGGAGATTTTGTAATTTTAGGTGATAGAGAACTCCAAGAACCGGATTCCCTTTCCATTGTCAGCAAGATGCCCTAAGTTTCCCTGTCCATGTGATTTCCAAAACTCTGTGTACAAAAATGCAGATGCCAAGATTTTTCCTAGGGCGTGGAATCTATGGATCCTGGTTACATTTTAATAATTCGTACTAAATATTTGGCAACTGCAAAGCCCTAGGACCCTCTACAAATAAAGTACAAACGGAATTTAAAGGATTACCAAGTTCATCTTAAGACCAAAGTGACATCCAAATATGGCAATATGATACTTTTTTTCCAGGAATCTGGTCTTAATTATCATGAGGAACTTAAGGAAATTGTACTACCAGATAACCAATTACAACTCTCAAGAGGATCAGAATGTTTCTGGAGTCCTGAAATGACTGATTCATAGTACCCACAAGCCATATATCTCTGAAATATGAGACGAGCCTGAAGCCTTGATTCTTGTTTATACCACATCAAGACGCCCTGAGAATTTTTCGGATTGTGGAATAGTGTATCACAGATTCCTTATTCTTCTTTACCGAGGGACCGTGTAATGTCCTGCATATGAGAACTCCCTTTCCCCAGAATCCTGTTTGGAAACCCTGATTCTTATTTTGCTATTACGAAGATGTCATGTATATATTGTGACGGAGGAACCGTGTAATAGAGGTTTCTT
>NW_007235315.1:0-948 GCF_000164805.1 Carlito syrichta | reverse complement strand
CCTTCACAAGACGTTAACAAAATGTGGAATATTCCAAACCCAAAGCCCCAATTCCTACCTGCCACCCACAAGAATTTTCTGTAGTTTGAGGTCACATGAATCGCGAAATTTTGTACCAATATAACTTTTGATACTGGGAATATTATTATTGTCGCTGATGGTCCCAGGAAACAAAAGTATTTCCACGGACAAATCTTTGATTACAAACAAGAGGACCAGAAAGATCTTGAGGACCTATAATGACAGATTTAGCATATCCACGGAAGAAGTAGCTCTGAAAATGTAGGGACCCTGAAGCCCAGATTGCTGATTAAGCCTTATCAAGAGGCCCTGTAGATTCCGGAAAATGAGAACGCCTAGAATCGAATTTCCTTTTTATTCTCAGTAAGATGCCCTGATTTTTCATGTCGATTTGGATTCCATATTCAGTATATCAAAAGAGAGATGCCCAGAAGTTTGCTAGGTTCGTGCATTCCATGATTCCTGGTTAACATTAAAAGTATGTAGTAAACATTCGGCAAGTGCAAAACCCTTGTCCCGTCTCAAAATAAAAAGAGACACGGAAAGGGAAGTATTATAGGTTTCACCTTAAGACCAGAGTTACATCCAAATATGGCAAGAAGATTCTTTATATACTGGAATCTGACCTTAGTTATTCTGAGGAACCTAACGAACTTGGAGTGCCCAATACCGTTTACAACTTTTAAGAGGACCAGAATGTTGCTGGAGTCCTGAAATGACCGATTCATAATATCCGAATGTAAAATTGCTCTGGACCATTTGGGGAGCCCGATGATCTGTTTCTTGTTTGTCCCTTAGCAGAGAACCTGGGAATTTTTTGATTCAGGATGTGTACAACAATGATTCTTTATTCCTACATAGTTGGAGGCCATGTAGTGTCCTGTGTGAGGACTCTCTTTCCCTTGATTCCTGTTTCGAAACCCTGAA